>NC_052046.1:4995008-5159213 GCF_015832195.1 Motacilla alba alba | reverse complement strand
ATTTTGGGGTAGCTAATTAAAGCCCCAAATACTTCAGCGTGTGGCTAATTCTGAATGCATAAATTGTCCCATTGAAACCAACATCTGAGTGCCTTCTGGAAATACAAACTTATGGAACATCTTAAATTAGGGGGAAAAAACCTCCTTGAAATCCTCCCTTCATTTCAGAATCTTCCCCAATGAACTGAATGTCTTGCTTATCTGAACTTTGGCATGCAAACCAAACTGCTGTCTCAGTTTCAATGCATTTGACCTTGATGACAACTTTGATGTTTAACTTTGCAAAGCTAAATGGGCTCCTGTGACTGCGCTGTTAAACCTTACATAAATTGCACAGAGCACATGGAAAAAATAAAAATATTTTAAAACATAATATAATAAAAAGAAGAAAATAAAAAGAAAAAGCCATAAATTGATGGCATGTTTTCCTGAATTTGGGCCATATTCAAGCACAGATCACTGCCACATGCCTCTGTGCCATCCAGTCCCCTACTCACACAACTACTGCAAATGGTATCATTTTGCAACTAATTTACTCGCTTGGTTTTGGCCATTAGTCATTCCCAATATCCTCAATCTGCAGGTAATTTTCCACATTATTAGTTACCCACCTGTCTTATTAAACTGGACTTTCTGAAACCCTGTGTGTCTACATTTTCTGCACCTTTAGATCAAGCAAATAATTGCCTGTACCTGGATGGAAGGATTTAATAGGAAGATTATAGTTGATTCCAAAAGTTAATAACTATAACATCTGGTTTCTCTTTTTAACATTTAAATGATAAATTCAGTGTTCAAGAAGGAAGGAGAAAAAAATGAGAACACAGAAGAATGAAATGTTCTTATCATTTGTAGGACAAGTTAAATTTAGATGGGCAGAAGGTAGGTTTTACTCTTTCCCCCTTAATGTTCCACTACCTTGACCCTCAGGGACCAATTTTTATCACATTAATAGAGGGAATTTCTCAATACCGAGACAAGATTTGGCTCCTTTTTCACTAAGAATGCCAAGTGAGCTGCATTATGCAAAATCTTGGTTATCTTTTGCTGCTCTTTATGATAGACTATGGCTGTTCAGAGATGCCTCAACTCATTTCCATTCAGACCTCTATGAAACCATCTGCATGAGAAGAGTTTTAAATATTGCTGGGTAAAATTGGGAACATAATTTTCCCCAATCAGTTCTGAAGAGATGAGGGGAAAGAGAGAAGGTGAGAATGAAGAAGGGACAAGAATCTAGGGTCTTGCTCTCTGGACCTGAGATGCTCAAAGTTGCATTGGCAGCTGTCCACAGGCACAAGTGCTATTTTGCATATAAATTGACACATTTTGAAAAGATGCACACATCTTTAGCAGGTGCATTTTCCTTGGTAAGCAAATAAAAACATGCTTGTTGCTTAAGTTCACCTGCAATGAAAACAAAATGTCCAAGAGCTATTCAAGAGGAATAACAGACTTGAGCTCCAGCCTGCATGACTCATTAGTCTTTATGGATTCCACATCCAAATCCGAGTGCCAAAGACCTGGTGGCTACCCAGGGGAGAAAGTAATTTCAAAAACAGATGAGTATCATAGGCACAGAGTGGGCAGTGTAATTAACCTGCCGAGGTGAAACTCTTCTAGGGGAAACATCTACTCCTCAAATCTTCAAGATTCACTGAACATTCAGTAACAGAAATGGAAGGATCTATCCTAGTCCTGTTGCTTCATCTAGGGTTAAAAATAATATCTTATTCTTTTAAGGTTTGTTTTGTTTTGTTATTTTTTTTCTTCAAAATGCTTAGATTCATCAAATTCAGTTGGAAACTCTGATGTAGAAGAAAGATGTTCTCACCTTGACTTGAGCCTTTTCCTCCTTTCTAAAAGTTGGTATTGAGAGGTCTCCCTTACAAAGATCTGAGCACAGAAATTGATACACACAAATATTTCCCAGAACTACTCTGTGGATCTGCTGCCCCTTAAGTGGTTTATCTGTGGCAAAAGAGACTTCCTGAATTCCATGCCAGCTGAAGGCCTAGAAACCAAACCTCTTCTTTCATCCACACTACACTCAGAAGTTTTTTCATATGCTGACAGAGAACATATGTACAGAGATGGGTGTTCCTGAAACCAACCATACTATTTTAATGTATGTTATAAGATGCATAACCATCTTCTAGCCTAACTGAAATCCACTACAGAAAACTTGCCAACATCACCACTGTGGATTTACCAATAGCTGTCTTTACTCTGCTTCAGGCATTTCCCTGCATGTTCAACGTGTTATTGATTGTGAAACAGCTACTTTGGATTTAAACAAGTGAAAATATAATTTCAGTACACTGGCATTGTATTGCCAGCTTTGTTGCCGAGTTGTTTTCTGTGCTGATTTTGTCTCCTTTCTTAATTCTCACCTCACTCCCCAAAAAAAAACCTAAAGAAGTCTGTTTTACAGTGATGTGATGACTCTACATGAAATCCTGTTGTCATTCTAACTAACAGTAAAATTCTTATTCAGGCAGTTTCAGCAAAAACTGATATCTTTAAAAACATGTCCGGAGCATAGGAACCTGGATTTATGTACTTTTACTAGAAGTTCAAGTATTTTGAGCCTTTATATGAACTGAAACTTTCTAGCTGAAAATGGACATTAGGCTAATTAACTGCTTCATGAGTGTTCAGTGAGTACTATTTATATTAATATTTTTTCAAGAAGGAAAAAACATAATTCATATTTATATTTATATTTATATTTATATTTATATTTATATTTATATTTATATTTATATTTATATTTATATTTATATTTATATTTATATTTATATTTATATTTATATTTACATGGTACTCTAAGCTGCTTAATTAATGAATCTATAAATTTCCATGTTTGCCTTTCTCCCTCCTTACCATCTGTCCTCCCCTCGTACATCACTTTTGTCTTTCTAGGTAAAGTCCATGTGCAATTTCCTATAATCAAAGAAACTCTTAAGTAGACATCTCTTTCTTTCCTTCTCTTTCTTTCTTTCTTTCTTTCTTTCTTTTTTCTTTCTTTCTTTCTTTCTTTCTTTCTTTCTTTCTTTCTTTCTTTCTTTCTTTCTTTCTTTCTTTCTTTCTTTCTTTCTTTCTTTCCTTCTTTCCTTCTTTCCTTCTTTCCTTCTTTCTCTCTTTCTCTCTTTCTTTCTTTCTTTCTTTCTTTCTTTCTTTCTTTCTTTCTTTTTTCTTTCTTTCTTTCTTTCTTTCTTTCTTTCTTTCTTTCTTTCCTTCTATATTTCTTTCTTTCTTTCTTTCTTTCTTTCTTTCTTTCTTTCTTTCTTTCTTTCTTTCTTTCTTTCTTTCTTTCTTTCTTTCTTTCTTTCTTTCTTTCTTTCCTTTTTCTTTCTCTCTCTCTCTTTTTTCTCTCTTTCTTTCTCTCTCCATTTCATCCATTTCATTGTGTTTGGATGTTGTTATTAGTCTGTTTTTCCTTTTATATTATAGGTACAGAAAAAACAGAATTATTCAGAAAAAAAGATTTCTTTTATTAATTTTTTGCTCCAGACAATGTAGTTTGGTGTGACTGAAAAACCAAAACAGTGAATTCAGACCATCACCACCACAAAGTCTGTCAGTTGAAGTCTTTGAACCTTCAAGTCATGATCATAACAAGAAAAATTTTGGGAACATTAAACTTGTAAACTGGGAGTAGAATTGTGATAATTTACTGGAAATTTCTGGGCATTATTAACTGATGCTGGTTTCTTGCTGCATGTAAGCTGTAGCCCTTTGCTCATGAATTAAACAAAAATTGTTTTACTGTCAATTACTTTCTACTTTTACATGATAGGGTATACGCAAAAGAATGCAAAAGGGCGACGTTGCAGTTGACACAAGAAAGAAACCATACAGAAATCAGCTGGGAAATGTTCCCAGTACAGATGCTGTCCTAAGTACTAAAACTTGTTGTAAAAAAAAGCAAATCCTATATATAAATTTCCAAAATATAAATTAAACATCCCCATTCTTGGTTCTAGTTTGTATAATACTGTATTCTACACATTTGTGCCTGTTGGAAAAAAATGTTCAGTGTTAAAGATTTTCTGTGACTTCATCAATGGCTGAAAGCAGCTAAAACCAAAAAATGTCATTTGGACAATGATATTGGGAAATCCAATTAACATTAAATTAGGCTGAGATTATATATCACAAGCAATTAGAGTAGGGCTTTGAAAAGTACTGTCCCTCTCTGATGCTCTCAAACCTTTCAGTGTTAATATTCCAATAAAAATGCTATTTTCCCCCACAGGTTTCATAAAGAATTAATTTTTGATTACTCATTGTGGTTGATCAGACTAACTTTATTAGAGGGGTTTTTTTTTTTTACTTTTCAAACTTCAGCCATTTATTTCCCTCTCTTTCCTTCTCTAAGAACTTCAACAAACACTGCATTTACTCCCCCGCCCTGCAAATGGTAAAAGAAAGTTACCTTTTATTTATGAGTGATCATTTTTTCCTGTCTATATTTTGACAAATAACATGGCAGAAAATGATTAAGGGTCTCATTTTGCAATGTGACTTGTATGTTATTTATTGTTAAAATAAAAGTCACTTTGTGGATTGAAGTTTTTAATCATTTTTCGCCTCTGTCAGGAAATAGTTTTGTCAAAAAGTGATGATATTTGACAGTGCTGTTTTTTTTAATGACAACTACAATCCTGGTAAGGAGTTTATCAGTAATTATTTCACTGTAGTATAATTACATAGATAAACTATTATCTAGTTATTTTCCATTTAAATGATCTTCCTTTTTCCCGTGTTACTAATAGGAATATTACAGTGCCCTGAATAGCTCCTACATAACATAAAGGATACACAAACATTTTTGAAAATATTTTCCCTGTCTTCTCTCAGAAACATATTTTATCAAATATTCAACTCAATTTTGCAGCAAATATAATGAATACTCTAATATCTTTGTCAATCAGACTGTTAAGCATCTTTGTTTTCCAACCTCTCCTTGGAAATCAATGGTTCTTATTCCAGTTCTGCATATGCAAGTGAATTATATTTTTTTCCCTCTCCATGTTTATATCCCACCTAACTTCAGCCACTTTCTAGGAAGTCAAAAATAAATTTTATCAATCTCTCCCTGTATTAAATAAAGACAGACAAGGCCTTCCAGAAGATGATTCAGGTCTGGTTAAGTCAGATTCAGTTGCTCATTAATTGCACATGTGATTGGGGAAAAAATAAACAACAAAACAAACAACAACAACAAATAAAGAGAACTGCTCTTTAATAAATGTGCTAAATTCTCATACTCAGTAAGTGTATAAGTTGTGGTGATGCACCTACACATGTTCCTCAGCATTTCCTAGCCATGTGTCCTAGACAATTCCACAAATGCCCATTAAATCATCACAGCTCTGTGAGGAGCACTAGGTCAGGTTATAACTAAAGCAAATGAAACCTAATAGATCAGTAACATAATGAGGGGTCAGGGAAAAGGCCTGGATCTCAGTCTTAGCCAGGTGTTTACAAACCACTTCTCTGAGCAATGCTGGGAGAGGAATGGGATTCAAATGAAAGGAAAACACTGTCCTGTTGTGTCAGGACTGTGAGATACTGTTGCATGAAAAACTGGACATGACCTGGCAATGTGCACTTGCATCCCAGAAAGCCAAATGTGTCCTGCCTGTGCCAAAAGGTCAAGGGTGGGAATTGTCCCTGGTGAGACCCCACATGCAACACTGCATTCAGCTCTGGGCACCACAATATGAAGGACGTGGACCTGTTTAAAAGAGCACAGAGGAGTCCACAGATATGCCCAGAGCACAGGGACAACCCTGTTCTGGAGACAGGCTGAGAGGGCTGGGGGCATTCAGCCCAGAGAAAAGAAGGATTTAGGAACACTCAGAGTCCTTCCCAGTCCAAAGAGGTTAAAAGAGAACTGGAGGGGAACTTTTGACAAGGGCTTGGAGGGATAGGACAAGGGGAAATGGCTTTTGATTGAAAGAGGCCAGCCTTAAATTAAAGATGAAGAAAGAATTCTCCCTGTGAGAGTGGTGAGGCCCTGGCATAGGCTCCCCAGAGAAAATGTGGCTGCCCCACTCCTGGCAGGGTCCAAGGCCAGGCTGGTCAGGGCTGTGAACAACCTGGGATAGTGGAAGGTGTCCCTGCCAATGGCAGGGGGGTTGGAGCTAGATGGCAATAGGGGAAGGGGCTTCATTGTCCTTCCTAAGCCAAATCATTCTATCATGTTATCTAATACTTAACATCAATGGATTTTAATGCAAGTCACTTCAGATGGAAATCATGTCAGAAGTGATAGCATTTTCTTGTTGCTCATGAAGCATCATGGTCAGACACACCACATGGAATACTGTCACAGGTGGAGTGATGCACTTCGCCTGTTAGAAGCCAAGCAACAACATTTATTTCAACTTTGTTGAAATAAAACAGTGAATTAAGAAAGTTTGGTGGCAAATGTGACAGTGATATAATGAGATTCAATGTCAAGATACACTTGATTATTGCATAGAGAACTATCAGGGAGACCAGTTACACAGAACTATCAAGGAGACCAGTGGGAGCACTGAGCTTCAAAAAGGATCAATTGGTGTTCTAAACTCCTTCTCAGACAGAAGTCTGGGGATAACTGGATCCACTCATAGTCCCAGATTTGGTAAGTGGTTCATGCCTAAAGAATGTATGTCTGCACAATCAATTCCTAGCATCCCTTTGCTAAGATTTCAAAGTTTATCGTGCTATTAATCACTTCCCAAGGATCTGTCGCGGCAAGGAGTCTCTCAGACTTGAGGAATAACCTTGAGACGTCCCTACTAAAGGGGATATCCTGGCATGCAGCCCGTCTCTGTGCAGGAAAGCCAAACAGGCCCCGGGCTGTCCACTATTTATGGACTAAGATGATGGACTTACTGTCATATTTGCATACCAGCAACATGTCTGGGTCACCCTTCCAGACAGCCCTTGGCTACCCCATTGCCATCCATGCCCCAAAGTGCAGAGTGAGACGCCAGTTGTATTAACACAGCAAAATCACTTACTGTCACACTGGCGCAAGTGCCGTACTGGCACTGGCTCTGTCAAAACTCTGCTTCTAATTTATCATATAATTCAAAAAATAGAATGTAAAAAGGCAAATATTTTTATGGGGCATCCCTTCATTGGGCATGGTCTGCCTGACTAAATATCCTTCCCCCACAGATGAGGAAAGGCTGATTCAGTGGGAACAGTTAAGGCAAGTTCTTGATGGGCTGATACAAAAAGTTGAGCTGCTCTTCTTATGTTACATATGCAAGTTGTTATCACAGGAGCTGAGAATGGTCCCTAACACAGCAAGCAGCCACAGATAGTTGTTTTGACAGGAATAATGAGAATCAGCAGCAGCTGCTGATTTAGCTTAAAGAATAGTCCCAGCACCTAAATTTGATTTCCCATCTTTATCTCCTATCTTTCAAAGTCCCATCTGAGCTTGTTTTCAAAGCCAGGACTGAAAAATAGAAAAAAAAAATCACAGTAACCATAAGGGGAGGACTCAGAGCTCTTGGCTCCCAGGTGAGCATAACTGCAATAACCACAATTAAACGATTTTAAATTTTCTACACTCCTCATTTTCCCCAGTCATGGAGATAACTGTCTCAGCTGAGAAAAAAAAAAAAAAAAAAAAAAAAAAAAAAAAAAAAAGAGAGGAAGTGATTTAAAAATATCATTTTGCTAGAGTTTCTAATCAGGAAAATTGTTTTGATTATTCTGGCTGGTCACTAGTCAGACTTTATCTTATCTTATCTTGTCTTATATTATTTTAACATTCAATCTGCACTAGCTACAGACATAATTTTTCCTTCTCAGTGCTGGACAGTTCTTACTTGCTTCAGCCCGTGATCATGTCAGCCTCGAGAGGAAAGAGGTACATGTGTAGGTCACAGAGATCAGAAAGGAAAGAATTTAGGCAGTAAAACCCTGATGTGAAACATCTAAGGAGGGACAATTTGAAATTGCCATGCGGGACTCAAAACGCAAGCGTGCTAACTAGCAGCTCACAGGCTTTGCCTATTCCTCTGTTCCTGCTTCAGCTTGACAGGATTGGCACAAGGAAGCTCTCAAAACTGTCAAACTAGCACATTTGATGAGTCCAGGTTCTTTTCAACCCCTATGGCAATGTCCTTTTATTCATGCAGCAAAAGCTTGTTACCTGGTCACAAACATAGTCCTGCTTCAAAGCTCCCTGTTCTCTTTCCACTGCTGATTTCTGTATTTTCCCAGTTATTCAGCATCAAACCCAGAAAGTCTTAGACTGCTGGATTCCCAAGGCTTTCTTCTTCCCCACCGCCCCCCTTCCTTTTTCTTTTTTCCCACCCAAGTTCCTAAGCTTAGCCTTTTCTTTTTGCCATTCATTTTGGTGACAACCAAAGGAAAACTAGTAAGTTTGTTTTGATAGATTCAACACACAGTAAACAATTCAAATAAGGAAACAGTTGAAGAGTCTCTCCATGGGCCTGTGAAACTCAAATAATTTTGATTTAATAAAACTCATCACCATCTCAGCAAGACAGAACGTAACAAAGCACAGCACCAACCAAGGAGGATAGTGTACAGAACCACAGACCAGGACAGAACATCACAGGTGTGACCATCTCTATAAGACATTTACATACATAACATTTACATACATACATAACACAGGACATGACAAAATATGCATTTACATGGCTTAAATTGAAACTGTGATGTGTGCCAGAGTGGACATGGTCTCATGGCCATCCAATTTGATATAACTTGCTCTGATCAGATGTTTTGCCTTTCTGTTTGTCCTCGAGCTACATAGGTGTGCATGGAGAAAGTTCTTGGGCTGCTGGGATAACAATAAAGTATGCAAGGGCTACAAAAAAGTATGCAGAAGGAGTCATAAAATAATTTATGTGGCAGCAAAGTAGATTTGTCTGTGATGAAATCAGTCCACTATATTTGCTTCAGTGTCTCCAACCAGAAGCTCTGTGTTGTGTCCTTGTGCATGACAGAGGATGATATTCCATTTGGAGAATATTTGGCTCATTTAATCTGGAAAGACATTGTCAGGAGTTGCAAAGTGAAAAGACAGAAAATAGGGTAGGCAGATTTTTTGCTTGTTTTTGTTTTGTTGTTTTTTAATTGTTTCTGTTTTAATATGAGTTGCTTTCTCTTTACTCTGGTATTTGAGATACTAGCATTATGTCATGGTTAAGTCTAAATCTCGAATTCTGGACAAAATTGGCTGGGAGGAAACTTCAAACACCAGTGATGAGTTATGTAAGTCTGTACTGCAAAGATATTGCCTGTGGAGAATATAGCTAAATTGTTCAATTTCCTTTTATTTTCAGGGATCTCAACCTGGCTACATTGCTGCCCGTGTGGGATATATAAAGATCATATATCTGATTTGAGTTTCCAACTCAATTTTCCCCTCATTACCAATATCTTTTCTCATATTCAAAAGATAGAATAGGATTTTGTGCAGGATTCTGGTTTTTAACAAGAAATTTTAGCACTTGTGATTTTGTTTCCAGTTATGTTGAGTTTCTTCAGTTGTATGAGATTTCCTACTGCACAGAATCGTGGAATCACTAAGATTGTGAAAGACTTGAGGGGTAATGAGTCCAAATGTTAATCCAACACCACTGCATCCACCATTAAACCATATCCCCAAGCGCCACATCCAAGTGACTTTTGAACATGTATAGAGATGACGACACTTCCCCGGGTAGCCTGCTCCAATTCCTGACCAGGTTCCATGATAGGAAACAGAAAACCAGAGCTCTTTTCAGGTAAGTACTGACACCAGGAGCCCATGACCTTTCCAGGGCCATTTATCGTCTGAAAGACCAGATACCTTTCTCTCTTTTTGCTCAGTACAAACAGCTGATATAAGGTTGTGAGGTGGGTGTTGAGTTCTTCTCCCAAGAAACATGATGTAGGAGGAGAGGAAAATCTTCAGGTTGTTCCAGAGGGAGGTTAAAATTATATAACAGGAAAAAATCCTTCACTGAAGGGGTTGTCAAGCCCTGGAACAGGCTGTCCTGAGCAGTGGTGGAGCCACATCCCAGGAGGTAGCTAAAAGATATGTAGGGGTGTTGGTTGGGGACACAGTTTATTGTTGAACTTGGCAGAGTTATGTTTATAGTTGGGCTTGATGACTGTAAGGGTTTTTTATGATGTAAATTATTCCATGATTCCATTAAAAAAAAAATAAGCTAAACAATACCTCACAAGGTTTTTTGATGGTTTAGGAGGTACATTGGAAATCCTTGAATATGCAAGGTCCTTTTCCATGCATTCATGTGTGATTTTCTTACTTCTCAGTCATACAAGACAGTCATGAAGCACCAAACATTATCAGAGGAGGAGGTACTGGAAAAGCCTTTACATCACCAGGCAATGCCAGAATAAATGTGTGGAGAAACCAAGAAACACTAATTTGAAGCTCTGATGTTTAAATGTTGTTCCATTCCTGCGCAGAGTGCTGTAACTTTCGCTGAATGACAGTTGCAACAGAGATACAGAACATAAATCAAAATTCAGACAGTTTCTGAGTACTCACATGTGTGACATACATGCTGGAGGTGACTAAGCTACATAGAGAGTGATGGTAGGCACCTGGTTGTCTGAGGACAGTAGAAAGGAAACTGCTTTTCATTAGGCTAAGATTTGCAGGAGTTAAGTGCTAATTTTCAGAGCATGACTATAATTCATCTTCAAATAATGTGATAAGACAGGCAAAGGCAGAAAACTCTGCTAAACTCTCTGACAAGGGAACAGAAAATCCTCCACAGTTACAGAGACTCTAAGGACTTCTTCTCTCATTTGTAATTTACTTCTTCCCTATAAACCCAGTCTGACCTTGTCTGTACAGTATTGTCCAGACCTTTCATTTGTCATATGGTATATGGCTTGGTAGTATAGCTTGTGTCTCAATGTCACTGAGTGTCTGGGGCTTGGGATTTTTTCACCGTTTTTTCCCCTCCACTTTATGACTTCAATGGCTAAAGGAAAAGCAGCAAGAGTGTGGATGTCAAAAAATGCCTGCATGTCTTTGCAAAGGAAATAAAGTTTGGGAAGGCATAGTTAAAATTTCTCAACTGAAGCTAAAAAAAAAAAACAACTTTAAGGTCAAGTGGAGATTTTTTTTTTCTGCTTTTCTAGTGATCAGATGCAAATTACTTTTTGTTGCAATTTAGTTTAAAGGCAAATTAATCACAGAAAAGAATGGTTTGGATTTTTTTTTGTTGTTGTTGTTGTTCCTTTTGTCTTGTTTTTAATTACAGAGACTGAGAACACTGAGAGTGTTAGGTTTGTCGGGTTTTTCTTTGTTTGCTTTTAAAGTGATTAAATGCAGCTGAAGACTCAAGAATTTAAGTATGAATTTAAAACTAGCAAAATGTCTACAAGGAAAATTAGTGTAAAGCACACGAGAATTGGATTGTACAGACTGCTTTGAGAACCAAATTCATTCCCTGTAGCACTGTTATATCAATAAAGTATCATGATTTAGCTGTGCTGTAGTGACAAGTTCACCTACTCTACCAAGGCACAGTATCAGAACATTTCTTAACCATGAACTAAGAAAGCTGAGAGTTTCTGAATTTTCTGTCAAAACAACAGAAACTCATTGCACAGCTTATTTTTTTTCCTGGCCTTGAGCTTCAGAATCAGAAATTATTTTACTAGCACAATACTGAATTTTTTACTGCTCGAGAAGATATTTTAAACATATATTTGCTGACGTGTGTTCATGTTTATTCCTGGTGTACATACATATGCATGTACAGTGTGTAAGACATCGTGTAAAAGGATTTCTACAATATGTCATCTGAACAGATGTTGTGATGAGAGTCTACCAGAAACAATGTTTGTTGCAGTGACCAACTTTTAAAATTAAAATGCAGCATCTACATGAAATATTCTGCCTTTCAGAATCCATTCTTTCTGGGAATGGAATGAAACTATTTTTACATTTGTTGAAGAGTAAGGTTTTCTGAAGATGTAATAAGCTTGTGATAATGGCCAATTTTAAATTTCTGAGGTCTTCTTCTTGGATGCGGAGTTATTAAAAAGTGAGGAAAACCCAAAATCTGTGAAACTTCTTACCTAACTGCACAAGAACTGGAGAAAGAACCAGAGGAGTAAAATTGACAAAACACATGGATTGCGTTAGAGGCTTTTTAACAGGTAAAGCAAAAGTTGTGCATGTTAGCAAAGCAAAACAAGGACTCAGTTCACTGTTTGAAGGTGTTCAGCCATCTCCAGCAGAGCCCCATCATGTGGAACAGCAGCTTGGGAAGGCAAACTCCAAACTTGCCTCCCTTCCTCCTTCTTTCCCCCACTGAGCCTTATGTCTGGAACATTACTTTAGTCACTTGGGGTCAACTGTCCTGGCTGTGTCTCCTCCCACTCCCATCCCCTCCCTAGCCTGGCCGTAAGAGAAGCAGGAAAGTTCTTGGCTCTGTGCAAGCCCTGCTCAGCAGTAACAAAAACATCTCTGTCTTATCAGGCAGCACAAACCCAGAACACAGCCCCACACCAGCCACTGGGAAGAAAACTACCTCTACCTCAGCCCAAAATGAGCACAACTTGACATCCCTACTCGCCTTACCTGGACAATTCTCTGGCTACGAGTCAGATCTTGAATTCCCCAGGAGGCCATTCTTCTCTGTCTCTTTTCTGTACATATCCTTGAACTGATCAGCCACATCAGCAGCGTTAGATATGAAATAAGAAGCCTGACCTTTGGAATTGGCTCTCCCGACTGATCAGCTCAGCACTGATGTGCCTGGCATATTTTGACAGCGCTGGGAGTTGCATATGGGAATTGCACATGTCTAGATGGGAAAATATTTTAGTGAGAGGAAAATTCTATAGAGAGGGACATGGTGGAGGGAGAATTTCTCTGAACAGAGAGATGCAGTTTAGCTGGTTATTTTCTGGCCATTCTTTAGTGTACAAAATCAGGTTATCTTCAGTATTGAATTTCCTATGCATCCAATGAGATCACAGTCAAGTAAAAGAATGTCCTACAGACATGAAAAAATCTAGGATATAATATATATACTGAGCAATACCAAGACCAGAAGACCAGAAATATCAGCAAGTGGTAAACTCCTACTGCCCCAATCCCTTTGAAGGCAAGAATTGGGGGCTGTGTAAAAAATTCTTACTTAAAAGATAATTTCTTTTTGATATGGCTTTGCATTTGTCACGGTGATTTAAATGAGTCCTTGGTACAAATTACATTTCCTGAGATGTTCTGTTTCATGTACATTTATGCTTTAATGTACAGAAGTATTTCTGCATTTTGTTGTGGTTTCTTCCCAGACCAACGCCAAGAGCCTGACTCCCAGACTGCAGCAGCAAATCTGTGTTTTAGAGGCTCTGTCATCTTTGAGGAGCACACATGACAAGTGTCTGAGCTTTAAAGGAGAATCTGGGACCACCAGAAAACAAATGGAGCGCATGAGGGATCAGAAATTCAAAATCTGTGGGTGGTTATTCTCCTGTGGACCTCCTTACAGCCTGTGAGTGCTAGGGACCTGACCCCTGCACATATTCATATTCTCTGAATGACCTAAGAAGACAGTTGTCTTTTTAGCTGGAATTGGAAACACTCCAGAACATCTTTCAAAAAAGAGGAGACTGCCCAGAGCTCTCACAATGTGCCTCTCATACAGTTTTTTTCTTTTTTTTACAAACATGTCTAGCTCCTATTCTCTGAGTTTATCTGGACACCTGTGGGAGACCCAGCATAAGATCTGGAAAGTTGAATCATTTATTCTCAATCTTCAAAGGTCTCACATGCCTTTTGTCATGGGTTGTTCTTCTTCTGTTAGAAGCACAGAGCTGCATCCCCTTTTACTATGGGTAACAGCATCTCCACGGAGATGTGCTACACTGTCCAGTGGATGCAAATCCCCAGGGTGCATCCCCACTCTCTAACCAATGTAAATCATTAGCTTTTGGGATAGTGAGGAAGACAGAAGATGGCAGGAACACTGGGGTCACTTCCCAGGCCAGGAGAATGCTGCACCCTTTCTGTCAGCACCCACTGCCCCATGAGAGCAGTGGGGAGCTGTGTCACCTGGGCGAGGCACCCAGCACAGGCCGTGGAGCAGCGGGTCCTGCAGAAAGGGTGATAACCTGAAAGTCTATAGAGTTTGCTGTGAAATGACTTTACCACCACTTTGATGAGGAAAAGGCTTTTGCTTAAGTAATGACATCAATCTTTAACAGATCTGACAATAATACTTGCTATCGGTGGAGCTTAAATAGCTTTCCATGGGAAGCTGGGATCAGCAGTCTGATGTGAAGTGAATTTCCCAGTTCAGCAGCATAACTAGGAGCAGAATTAAAGTCCTCTGAATTACAGTGCATCTTTCTCTGGGCAATACTGGTGTGTCCCTCTCTAAAATCTCGCACTCCTTCACCTTGATCTACGTGCGATGATACCACTAAAACAAAGAAAAGCATGTGACAAATGTTTGTGGGAAGAGCCTGTTCAAATGCTTCCAGCACATCCTGGCAAGGTTTATTACCATATGTATCCTGCTTGTTAGACAGCTACCTAAGAAGGACTTTCTTGCAGTTAAAGCATGTGACACAGATGAAGCCAGATTAAAATTTCACCTCTGCTACCAATCTCCTTTCTGATGCTGGGCATGGCTCTTAATTTATCAGACCTACTAACCATACAGCAGGGAAAGCATCGTGCAGCCCTGGTGAAGAGAGCTATTTATAACACCAGATACAAACAAATTCAGGTTATAAATTAATTTTGTTTCTACAGAACAATGAGATAATTTTAGAAGCACAAAATAGCAGAACTTCTCTTCACTTTTTACAGTCAAACAATTCAGTACTGTCCAGAATTTCCTGTGTCAAATCAGGCTGGAAATACTAAAAAAGATTTTGCTGGACATGGGTAAGAATGGTGTTTATATTTATGCGAAGAAAAGGAACAGTTACCTATTGCATGGGACCAGAATTTTCACTCTTTCCTTTTGCTATCTGAAATGTGGCAGCCCTGTACAAGTTCAGCAGCAGGCCAGACAGGGATGGACTGAGGTAAAATCCACTTCACCTAGGTTGTTTAAACATTTAGCAAGCAAAAGAAATCCATAAATATACTGGACTTGAGATCCCTGAACCACGTGCTTAAAAGATGATGTAGACCTCAAGTTTCACTGTGTTTTTAGCTATGCCAAACTGGCTGCTTTTCTGGCAAAGAATACAAGAGAAGGAACAGAGTTGCAGGGAATTAAGACTAATTTTGGGCAGCAATAGCTTTCTTGTCTGCATCTTCTCTGGCTGGTGAGATTAAGCATGAGAAGCCTTTTCACACTGGTGAGACCAGACTGCTCCCTCAGAGTTATGTGTGTTGTGGTATAGGAACTCTCCTGTGCCCCCCTTCAAAGGCAGAAAGAGTTGTGTTTGATGGTGTTTCTGAACCTTTGTGAAGAGAAGAAGAATTTTTAAATATTATGAGACATTTTTGCAAAATAATGGCTTGGGAATGTCTGCTTGTCTGTGGGTACAGTTTATGGAGAGTTAGGTACTTCTGTCTCTGCCTGTTTGTCCCTCTCACTGATAATGAAGGGCCTTCAACAAGCAGCAATGAGCTCTACTATATTCATTCTTCACTTTTATATTCTCCTGACTTTTACAGGTGTTCTTTGAAAAATTGCATTAGGGATTTTATGATATTTAGAGCTGTCAGGATTCTTCTATCCTCTCATCTCTGAGGCTGGGCAATTGCTGCACAAACATAAAAATAAGGTGAGAAGGTCACTGTTTCCTTCCCTGTTCTCTGACAATAGTTTCCCTCTTCCTGTCCTCTTTATTCCCCCCTTCATCACACTGTTCCTTTTACCCCAGAGCTTAATCACACTATCAAGTACACCTCGATTATAGGCTTTTTTTAAGTCTCAGCTCTAGCAGAACCTTAGATATCATGTTTTAGAAAGGATGCTTTCTGTTAACACATCCCACTGGACATGTAACTTAGAGCTTGTTAATGGATTCACACTGTCTATACCAAGGTTGGCATTATTGATAGGTTAGGGATCCAAACCACTTCTTTGCTCTCAGGTGCTGTTCTTTCACAAAGTAAACCTGGGCATGCACCCTGGATAGCAGATCTGATGTCCTCCAACCAAGTTGTGTTCAGGTCATGAAGAAGACTGGGATCCCGAAACAGTTCACAATTCACCTCTGGACAGAGGGACAGAAATTATAGCTAAAATATTAACAGCACAACTGTTGTAGTTTTTCCATGTTTTAACATAAAGCCCATGAATGGCTAGAAAATAAGTGCTTGTGCTTGGAGCTGGGGATTCCAACAAGCACAAACCAGCTAATGACCTGCATGGCACAGCACACTGCAGGGAGGAATGAGGCAAGGCGAAGGGAAAAGTGGTCGAGTCACCGCAGATTTGACCATGCCCAATCTGCAGAAAATGGGAGAGTTGCACTCGTGGAAAGTGGTGGTTCTCAATCTGCAGTTTCAGCTCCTCCTTCCTCACCATGGACAAGCAGAGCAACGTCAGTGCTGCCCAGCATCTCCCTGCCCTGTGTTCCCTTTCCTGGACACCTCTCCTCTCCCTGCTGTAATACAGGCTGGAAGCATCTTCTCCTCCAGGGCTTCCTGCAAAGTTTTGAGCCTGTGTGGCACAGCCTTCCTGAGTGTTTAATCCATAAATTCTTACTCTTTTCCTGAACACCAAATTCAGAATATATCCAGAAGAGGCTATTGTTAAAGGCAGTGATCTATTGTTGGGAAAAGAAAATATGGAGACTACTGAAAACCTGTAACCAGACATTAATTCCCTAAAAATGAAACTGTAGTCATTCAAGAACTGAGGACTCTGAATCATTCAGGAAAAAATGAAACTGTCTAGACCAGACTAAAAGAAATGGTCAAAATATTACACTACAGATTCCAGAAAAGGAAGATAACCTCCATCCTGCTGAAGAAATTGTCCAATAAAATGGTGTTCCCCCCCCGTTCATCAAATATTCAAAACTGTTTACCAAATATGTGTATTTTCTCCGATAAAACTGTGGTGTGAGTTAAGCTTGTGAGCAGATGGTTGTAAGTACATAAAATTTAAAATCTGAAATTCAAGATGGTGTGAGCAGATATATAAATCATATGATATGTTTTGCTGATTGGATGAGCAAACCACAACTCTTAAAACCAGACTTCCATTGCAAATAGCAGCATTTTGTGAAATTCACCTTCTGTTAGTATTTTTTAATAGTTGTCTAAAATTAGCTGTTCCCAGGAACAAGCCAGCCAGCAAACTCATTAACTAAAATAACTGCAGAAAACAAACACAGAGTGGGGGCTAACCTAGTCAGTGAGACCTTGCTTTAAAAATTTGAGGAAATATTAGTAGAGCATTTAAAACAGTTTGTCCAGCTCTATCAAAAGTTCATATGTGTTACGATTACGGAGGGAAAATAAAATAAATTTGAAAAGCCACACATAAATCTTCTCAATGTAAGAAAACACAATTGAGAAAAGCATAGCCTCATGAATAACATTGACAAGTCAAATAATGAAATGTATATTCCTTTCACAAAAGACCACGCTCACAAAAATTTCTTCAGCTTTCTGCAAAGCATTGAGTATTTTGATACGACTGTGGAGCTATCTGGATTATGATCTTAAACTTCAGACACTTGTCTGAGAACTTATACCAAGTGTTATCTAACTGGAAATAAAAGAAAAAAACAAAACAAAACAACACCCAAATTTCTGCCCTCCTCTTCTCCCCTCTCTCCACCATCAAGCCCTCTACTATTTTATCCCAATTCTACTGTTAAAACACATCAAACTTTGTGTGTAGCTATTGTAGATGGCAGGGACATTTTTGTCATAAAATCTAAAAATCTGAAATCTATCTTCTGCCACGAGGCCGTACAACTTCCATAAGGAAGTTTTATTTTAACATAAAGATATGTGGTTAAGGTAAGAACTGTAGAGTAAAAAATGAGGGTTCAGAATCTGTATTTTTAGGTACCAGCAATTATTTGTAGACCATGACGTTGACAGAATCTCATTGGTTTAGGTGACATAGTAAGAATATCACATGTATTATACTTACCACTGAGGTTAGAGAAACAAATCTCATTTAGGGTTTTCTAAGGTGTTGTGGTGAAGCAGGACAATCCAAGACATTACTGTTTATGGTGATATTTCTTACCTCCACTTTTAGAAGCATTGTTTCAATGTGGGGCAAAACACACTAAGACTTGGGACATTTCTGGGACATTTCTGTCGCTCTTAAAGTGAGTTTAGAAATGGTTTAGCACACACCTGATTCCTTTCAGCATGTCTCCACATTTCTCCTGGAACTGGTTCCTCTCAGATAAAAAACAAATGAATAAAGCAGCTTCTCTCAAGGCTGGAGAAGAGATAAGAGCTCTCAGGATCAGGCATGAAAAAGGTGTATCAGGTAGACCTAAAATTAGAGCCTCTTATCTTCAAAGACAGCCCTGGTATACAGATGTGTGAGGATTTAGACATCCATCTAAAGTAAATGAGCAACTCTACATGAATTTCAATTTATGCTAAGGTCTCAAAATGTTTTTAATTTTATTTTGTGTATGTTTTTTAAATTAAATCACCCTGTTTCACTCTATCCTTTGACCTTATCTCAGCTGGGTCAGAGTAAAGGTCCTTGTTATTTTGTGACCCTGAACAAGATGTTTGATTTCCTTGTTAATCCCTGCTTCACAAAAAGAGTTCATCTGGCCATAACCATTGTCCTGCTTCTAGGTGAAGAAAGGGCTAATAAACAAGTTGTGCAGTGATGGGAGGCTGGAATAAGAATGTTTTTGTTGATGTTTTTTTATCATGCTTCTCCTTGTGTAAAGATTTTCATCTCAATCTTTCCTTGGGAAGTAATCTGAGTGAAGTGTGTAAAAATCCCTGGGAAAAACAGTGGTAGTAACTGCTAGAATATCATCAGTCAGTCGTGTTTCCTGGGTTAAAATTCCCAGCCCAAATTCTTCCCCAAGGCTTGAGACTGGAGTGGTCAGTGCCAGAGAGTCTTTGTTTTGTCATGGGAATGTGGTTGTTTTTCAGTTCAAAGATATGTTGAATGAACATGAGTTGGCTGCATGAACCTGTGAAAGTAGAAGTACACTGAACTAAACATAAACACACTAAAACAGGGAACCTTACTATAATTTTTGTACCTAACTACCCACAAAAATGGTATAACCAGTGCTAGTAACAGAACACAAGCCTTCTGTTGGTGGGGCCAGATCCAAATTCTACCCTCCCGGACCTGTCATTAGCTTGCTATGAGAACTTGTTTTGTGAACTTGAGCGTGGTACCAGATTTTTCCCATTATGGTGTCAATGTAAATGTGGGATAGCAGCAAAGGCCTGGAAAACAAGGGTCGAAAATAGAGGACCCAGAACTGCAAACACCACACTGATGGGCCATTGTTGATCATTGAAGCAGCACAGCTTCAAGAGCTGCAATAGGACTGCATTCACTGAAGGAAAAAAGCTTCAACTCAGTGAGGGACAGAAGAGATCCCAGGTTAACCAGAGGAGAAGACACCTGCCTCAAACTGGGAGCACATCCTCCCCCTTCCAGCTTTGGGCAGCAAACAGGCAACAGATGGAGGCTGAGAGTTGGGCACAGTGCAGAAAACCAACACTTTATAACAGGATATGTTCTCAGATGTTGTAGTGGGGAACCCTTTAAGAGAACTTGATCCCTTTAACCTGTATATTAGAACCACCAAGGGCTAGAGTGCTCAGCACAAACTGCAGTGACATGAGCTCTATGCCACTGTATACTCGTACTTAATTTAGGATTGATTGTTAAGCATTAACTGTGTTGAATATGCAGTGACAATAATTGTTAATGAGTAGGAATAAACCATTAAAATAATACGTATTGTTAATGAACATCAATCTGGTGGAGTTCTGCTTTAAAGTTTAAATTGATTTGATTGATCAGTCTTCTAAATATTCCCATCGCATCAGTCTCCTGCTCCATGAGATAGAGCTATGTATACACATACACATATGCTGACATGTATATATATATATATATATATATATATATATATATAAAATATATATATATATATATAATTGCAACATGTAAATGTCAAAAATAGAAGTGTTAAACATATTGCGCATAAATATAAGTGAGAATGATAATAATTCCAAATTATTGAGGTGCTTGTTAAGTATCTGTGAGCAAACTGCTAGGAACATAAATAATTATCTTTATCTGCGGTAAATTTTTTGATCAGGAGATGCATAGCATACAGTCTGATCATCAGGTTTTTTTTTCCAGTTTTTCCATGGTAGGATACAGAAGCATTCTGGGTCCTTACAATTAAAAGTTTCCTGTTGTGTCAAGCTAGACATTTCCTTTGGAATGATAAATGGCTCACCCAAAGCATTTACACCTGTGAGCTGATGTCTAGCCATGCTTTTGAACCTAATCATGAAGCCACAAGTAAATCAGAACGTAGCAGACCTGTTCATGCTTCATGGGCTGTGTGTGTGCCTGGTGACCAATTCTCCAGGACTCATTGTAGGTCCCAACTTTAGACTCACTGGCACAAATGCTTCTGACTTCAGTACAACATGTCTGATAACGAAAGCCTTGCAGAAAAAATTAGACAACTGTGAACTGGATAATTGAAGATTTTGTCTGTGAGTGTTTGAGATAAGGAGTGCAATAATAAAATTTGTCGGAATGTATTAAGTAGACTTGCTGCAGTTTATGCCTAATCATATATTTAGCAACATTTGCAAACAAGATCAGCAATTACACAGCTAAATGAAACCAGCACGTGTCTGGCTATGCCACAATTTATACGTAAAGAAAAACAATCTAAGATTTTTAGATTCAACTGAGGTGCATTAAAGAAAGGATGCAAGAAAGGAATGCTATGAACATCATACCAGCAGAGCAGTCAAATTATCTGGTTTATTGATAGATAAAATACTTTTAATACATTTTCTATTTGCTATACTAATATTCTGCTAAATGAATTTTAATCTTGACAGGTGCATGATAGTCTTATTTTCCTTGATGTTGAAATGGTGAAAGCAAAATGAATATCTGAGGAAAACACCTTTGTCTTTTGAGAATCTAGTAGAGAATCCTTTGGTGCAATAGCCATAAGACCCAAAAGATAAACATAGGAGAAAGACAAGTGTAGATCATCTACATGAAAAATTGGAAATTGTGCAATAGTTTGAAAAAGTAAAGGTAGAAAGAAGAGCATAGCTGTAAGCCCCTCTAGGTGAGCTTTACCAGATGAGAGGCAGCTCTTCTCTTTGAATATACACATGTTCCATGGAAACTTTTGTTAAACTTAAATTAAAAAAGATTGACTCCAGTGGGAAACAGATTTGAGTTTTCAAGGTACAAAACCTACTTCAAATAAACATTCAGCCTGTTTTGTCCCTCCCAGCTGAACTTCTCCTTTAGGAGAATGTTCATTTGTGTTACAAGAAAACAAAGTAAAAAGGAAAAAAAAAGGAAAAAAAAAATCCTCCAGCTGCACTTTTACTTTGGACTAATATTCACCTGGGTGAAACAGAGTATTTTTTTCTCTTCCCACACAGGAGAATGACCAAGAACTGATTGACATCCTCAGCAGAATGCCAGCTTTTCAGCTCCAGACTTGCAGACGTTCCTCTACTCCTCAGAGCCCCTGCCCTAGAGGCGTTTGGCTGTCTTGCTTATTTGATTGTGGTCAGATAGGAAGACTGAGCTTTGATAGACAGCTGTTCTTCTGCTAGACACTAATAGATTTGATCTATTTTATTTGCCTGTGGGGTTTTTTTGTTTGTTGGTTTTGTTTGTTTGTTGGTTTTGTTTGTTTGTTTGTTTGTTTGGGCTTGTTTCTGCTGTTATTATGAGCTCAATATTCCATATTTTATTTTGAAATGTTTATTATATTAACGTTATAGACTGTTAGATGCTTGGAAACACTTGGTACTCATGAGATAGGAAAGGGCATTTCAATTTTTCATTGAATTTTATAGGTTGAAAGGTGAGATTTTGGAATTCATTTGAGATATATTCAGCTTTTTGTGGTGTCAGCAAGAAGAATTGACAAAAGATATAAAGAAAATATTTGATTCTTAAAATTTTTTAGCACTGTGTGACAATCTGAACTCCCATTCTCTATTTTTTTTTTTTAGCAGAAAATTGTTGTGATTACAGTGGCACTGTATGTATGAGAATGTTTGTCTCAATTAGAAGACAGCTTCCTCCTTTATCTGCTGTTCTCAGTGCCTTGCTGGGAGACCAGAACCTGTGTAAGGCTTGGTGGTGTTTGCATGGTGAGGTGCAGAAAGATGGACTCCACTTTCTTTCACTCCAATTACAAAAAGAATTGGCTGAGTTGAAGCCACCGAAGACTCCAGGAGAGAACTAATATGGACAATAACACCTTTAGTTTCTCTGTATCAAAAATTAACCTTGTGGGTTTTTTGGAGTAAGCAGATATATGCAGATAGCATGAAAATTTTATTATAACAACTAAAAGATTCTGCAGATTCAATGAGTTACGTTCTTGTCCAGCTTCCTGGGACCTTGATTTTCCCTTTGAATTCACTTTGAATCCCACTGTGTGATGACATGGACGCATCAGAGGAAAGCCTGTGAAGCTGTAGATGGAGGTAAGGTGCAACCCTCTATTTTTCCCTGTGCATCTTCAACAACAGAGATTTCTTTCCTCTGAACTGTTTTTTTTTTTTTTTTTTTTTTTTTTTTTTTTTTTTTTTTTTTTTTAGCAACTTATTAATAATCTGCACCAGTAAGGGAATGTGCATAGTCTGAAGTGACATTACGATCAAGTACCATTATTTTCAAAATGTGGGACTACTTCTCCTCTTAGGCTTGAATAAATCAATTTTAACCTTTCTGCAAAGTTGAGAGAGCTACAGGTGTGACAGTGAAAGAAGGGCACAGAGCAGTGCTTATGCCAAGATGATGCCTTATCCTCCACAGACCTGCTCTTGATGTCATTGCTTGCCAGCTGTTGACTTACTAACCGAGGCAAAATATCCTTATTAAATCCTACTTGGTTTTTCACTGCAATTACCAGCATAAGCAGGGCAAAAATGTTTTTTTGTCTTTCATTGCTGATTATCAGCATCATTGCAGTGCCTTCCCCATGGGTTCCCAAAGATGTAAGTAGAGTGTGCATTAAAGGATGGCCCTAGGAAAGAGATAACACTGGAATGCACTCTTTCAATATTAGCCCTAAAGACTTGACTTTCCTTTCCTACCTCAGACACAGTAAATGCATAATAAAATGAAGGAAGCAGTCTGAGTTTCATACTCTTCCTCCTCTTTGCAGCTCTTTCACTGTCTCTTTCCTGCCCGCCTGACATTTGGGGAGCAGAGTAGCAAAATCCCATTTATTTCTGCATGGGTAAGGAATATTATTTACACTCTGTCCCAAGGGAGTTGTTCAAGTCACTGCATAAGGCATAGCGTGCATAGATGAATCCTGAATTGCCCATCACTCTCAAATAATATGAGGATGATCTATAAAAGTACATATAAATCAAACGATGGAAATTCCCCAGGCTCCATACTCCATGGGCCAGTCCTTGTACTACAACAAAATTCCTGTGTCAAATATATCTGTCTCTGAGGTACAGTTGAAACTTTAAAGCATTAACATTCTAGTGGAATATGGTTATGAGGGGACAGACATGAGCACAGACAGATAAACCTCTGGAATGAGAAGATTTTTTTTCTGAAAAAAAATAGGTCATGGATAATATATGGAGAAGGGGAAGCTCAGGTCATTTCTTCAGACAACATTTTTCTTCTTTTGTGTGGTGAAATATATTTATTTACACACAAAAAATTGTTCTTTAATGGGCCTGAGAAAAGCCTCTTGGCACACTGAGACCGATCTCTTTTTTATTAATTTTACTGCAAAAGGTCAAAACTATATCTATTAAGTATATTTATACAGGAAAGTGCTAGACACACTCGATTACATAATGAGATTGACATCCGTGTCTTGTAAGATAATGATCTTGAGACACAGTCCCGGCGTAGCTCTGATCAAGTTAATAGAATTGACTTTGGACCCTTTTGTTTCTTCCAAGCTCTTAACCCAAAATGAATTGGGTTAATCTTTCAAGAAAGCTGTCTTAATTTTGGATGCTTTATTTGAGACTGTGGGCTGTGGTGTCTGAGTTTCCTTTTGTCACTTGGTAAAAGGGATCGCTTAGACTTGTGCCTTGCTGAAATGTAGCTGCAATTTTTTAAACTTTTTTTGTTTTTTAAAGGCAGATTTTTTTGTGATATAAGAAGATTCTAGCCTAGAGAAACAATGCAACTGTAAGAAAGCAAGGATGTTCAGATGTGAAATAAAATAAACAAAATAATTGAAAGGAAGGATTGTTTACCTGAAGGTTTTCCTCACCATTGGACAGACTACAAGATAACTTTCCTACTTAGAGTGATGCATAAGCTCAAAGATATCTTAATTATTATTTATGGGCAAGAAAAATACTCTAATATTCTATTTCAGTCTAATCTAGTCTATTATTCTGATGTCCATCAGAACTGGTACTCCATATTCCAGTTCTACAAATGGTGCCAGCCTTTGTTCAAATTCTTTGCCATGTGTTGGCACTCTAGGGTTTGTGCTGTCTTCCCACCAGCAACCAGGCATTTTACCCTGCAGGAGGCACTGAAATAATTTGTGACCCCTAGGTCACCGAGGTAAATGTGTGACTCGGAGACATTGAATTTAATGTATTTTCACTATTTATCACAGCTACAGAAACACATGGATTTAACAGTCTCTGATAATCTACCAGAAGTTCAGTCCTTAACTGGCTTCAAAGTGCTGAATTTATACACAGGGGAAAAAGAAACAAACCGAAAAAAAAAAAGAAAAAAGTTTTATCTATTAAGTATGCAATGTTCTTTTTAGGGCTAAGCTTTTTGAGTTTCTGCACTAAGGTTGAAGAAATAACCCAAATCTAGCAAGAATGTGTTGAAGCTTCAATCTCACTTACATTTATCCATATAAAGGCTGCAAATTCAGTCTTACCTTATTTAATCATTAATCTGGGCTTCCTCTGTAGACAAGAGAGGGCATATAACATGTTCACAGAGTCATATATCTCATCTTAAAATGGAGTGAATTATCTTTTGTGGGTGCTGATTTCTCTCCACCAAATGAACTTTGAGGGTATCTCATTGTTTGTTTAAAATGAGGCAAAAAATTTTTTAGAAGGTAAAGTGTTGTGAACATAATTCCATGACAAAGAATTTAAAAAGTAGAAGTAACACACTTGAACACCCGAAGATTTAAATGTTGCAGCAAACTTTCTTGGTGACTTGCACTCCTACTTCCCCAGTCCCTCTGGAAGCCGCACTATTCACATTCAGCCAGGTATCCAAATCTACTCACACAGAGGTTAAAGTTGATTTCAAGGAATTTAAGATCCCACTTTCACTGGAATTTAAGGACATAACTCTGCGTGCCCTCCTTAGATTTTGTTTTTTTGGTATTGTGACTGCCTCAGAGAAGCAAGCCAAATACCAGATTTTGGTTGCCAGATCCTAACTTTGGCCTCCTGGAACAATCTACCCAGAGCTGCAGAGCTGCAGCTGGGACACAGGATTTGGCTTAAGGAAGTTCTTGGTTAATCTTCTGTAGATGCAATCCTGCTCTGGATTTACCCAGAGATAAAAGTTTCCAAAAATCTCTGATAAATGCCATTGAGAATTCCGTACTGCATTTAGTTGCCAATGGACACAAAAAATGCACAGCATCTGAGAGTTCACTCCTAAGTCAGGGGTTTGCAAGTGCAAAGAAAGACTCTAAAAGGTTATTTTCATAAAACAAAGGAAGCGAGTTAAATGTTTCCTGCACGTAATTGAAAAATTGTCTCAGCAATAAAAGATACAGAACAGGGGGAGCAATGGCATGTAAACAACCAATCAACTTGAGAACTGCTCTATCTTCATCCAACAATAATGCCTGGACTGTTAAATCTCTCTTGCAGGTGCTTTATTTTCCTTTACAGCACTGCACTGTATTTTGCCTTCTATATCTGGCACTGAAAACACATTCTTCTTTTCCTTCTGATAAAATGATGGAGTTTACTGGGTTTTGTACTAATACAGAAAGAAATAAAATGGCAATACCACCTAAGTGGGAAGGATTTTGCAGTACCAGGACATTCATCTGGGTCTGTAAATACCAGTCAATAAATACTGCAGTATAAACTGAGATATGTGACCAATACTGCAATGGTTTATGTAATGATAAAAGATAGATAGATAGATAGATAGATAGATAGATAGATAGATAGATAGATATACAAATTGAAAGAAAAAGGCTTCATCCCTGTCGCTTCTGAGTCTCACAGTCAAACTCTGAGACACACAGGGATACCTGAGCTTCCATTAATTTCTGCTTTAGCCTGCAAATTATTAATTTTTTGACACAAAATGCTATTACATTAACTCCTACTAGCTGGAGAAGGTTTAACTCATCTTGGATAGCTGATGGCATGATTTTTAAACATTAAGAACAGTCCTCACTGTGGTTCATAAACTTAGAAATTGATTCTGAAGTCCCTCATCTCTTTGGAAATATGAAGACTTCTCATCACATTTCCCAAAAGGAACAACGTTGTGTCAGCCCAGTTAACCTTCTAAGGACAGTCCAGCATGACAGCAGATTTTCTGTGGGCTTCCAGTAATTTCAGGGATGGAGATATTAACAGTGTGATACAGATTGTTCCAGAAGAAATCCCATTTTATGGCATTTCTCTCTCTTTAAAATAATTGTCAAGAATATTAAAAATTATAATACTATTAGATTTTGTGGATTTTTTCAGGAATCTGAGGCTACACAACAGGAGGCAGGACTCAAAGTACAGTAAATGTAGGGAGCACTTCTGCATGTTAAGACATTTGGCATGGGTGCTAGAAGGACTCAGTCCAACTCCCTTCCCACTGAAATCAGAAAATGATGGACATCACCTCCTAAGCACAATTGTTAATAGAGATATGTTTTATCCTGTTAATAGGCAAATGCAGAAGATTAATACATTTGGGAACCTTAGAGTTCCTTATTACCTTTTTTTAACAAAATACTTGCATATTTTAAAAATTCCAGCTTATTTGGACACAGAAATGTTGATTTTTTAAAAATTATGGAATCTTTTGAATAAATCAGAAACCTCTGCTACATTCAATAGGGTTTCCTTTTGTGAAAAATTTGGGGTTTTTATCAAAACTATTTGTGTGTGGTATTTTGGCTGTTTTTTGTTTGTTTTTGTTTGTTTGTCTGTTTTTTGTTTTTAAAGAAAAAGTGTCAGAAAATTTGCACGCAATATTTCTTTCTGCCTTGCCAAGTTTTGTCTCATGCTTGTAATCAATGATCTGACATCTGAAATCAGTGTTATTTTTCCTTCAGAATATTCTTTTGTTTAACTACAATGCACCATGCACACACTGCTAGATCTCCTCTTCAGGTACCTAATCTTATCCTGTGCCTGCATTGTTTTCTTTCTTTCCCCCACCTTGTGCCTATCATTGTATCTTTAAAGCCCACTATCTATCATTTGTTCTGAAAACTAACTAACTGTTTGCACATTTGCTTTCCAGATGTTGCTGCCAACAAATTATTCCCCAGTGATTTAAGCTTGAATTTCACCCATTACTGTTTAACTTATAGGACATATTTCTGGAACTCAGAAGATTTTCAGCTTCAGTTTGTATTCCTTCCCTCAGGAAAACTCAAAACAAAATAGTAAATTTCACCCCAAAGCAGACAATATGAAAGGTTGAAATCCAACAAATGGCTTTGAAATTAACAATTAAATAAAATAATCCACTGGGCCATTTTGTCATACCATCTAAAAGGGATGTGATGCTTAATAGAAGAGAGATTTCCCCTAAAAATCAATATCTTACTATAAAAGCAGTACCATGTCAATTACAGTGGTCTTGATACTACAATAAAACATTCCTAAAGTGTATCACTACATGAAATGTCAAGTTGTTTTTGGTTTTTGTTGTTTTGTTTTGTTTTTTTTTTTACACATGGCATTTTTCTACCAATATTCCTAATTTCAGCTATAGAGTAAGGATCTCAGTTATTCCTGCCTGGATAATTAAATCAGTACTAACTGAGTGTACAAGAACTCGTGGAATTTCTACCTACCCCTGTCTTAAATGAGAACGTTGAAAATCTTTTTCCAATTGCCCGGGCTTACAGGTCTGTTTGGCAAAGCTCTTGCTCCATTTCTTGGGTCATATTGTAACTCTAACATGGAATTTGCCCACTCTGAGGCAAGGCAGAAGTGGAAAGAGCAGTTTGAACTGAATGTACGTTTCTCTTTATCTCCTTGTCTTACTCCTGAATTGCTTTGCATCACCCAGAAGATGTTTTGGCATTTGGTTTGGGATTTTGGTTGCTTGTTTGTACTTTCCTTTAATCAGCAGCATCATATGGACTACTACTGTGCAGCAGATGAGGTAACTTAGGACAGAAATAAAGTGCAGCACTCACATAGTTAATGCTATTTCAGGGATCTATGTGTAAAAATCAATTTTAGTTATTCACAACCTTTTTTCTTCTTTCCTCACTCAATTACCTTATTGACCACTTATTTATAAACTAAAAAAAGACACATATTCTCCCTGTCTGTTCCATAGAGGAAACAAAAAATGGTCTTATTTAATCCTGATGTTGGTGAAATTCTACCAAGGGAAAATTTGGCTCAAATGTTCCTGAATAATATCATTGAATGAAAATAGATTTTACCTTGGCTTAGTTATTCATTTTACCTCATTTTATTCTTAAAATATATGTTTGCACATAATCTCACCAGATGCAGATGTCTGGTCCTGACTGTTAAAATTCAAGCAAATTATTATTTCACATATGCATAATAATATTTAAAACCAATAACATTTAACATGGTTGCATAATTTTGATACAATAAAGTCCTCACTTATGAGAAGTAAGGATGGGGAAAGTATATTTTTAAGTAAGTTACTGGACAATGAAATAAATATGCAAATTAAACATTTTTAAAAGATATTTTTCCCAGAAAATAAAAGTGGGTTGGTTTCATAACTGCTAAACACCATTACCTGCTATTGAGTTCCACTGCAGAGAGTGGATTAACAGCTGTTGTCAGAAATTGTTGGTGTAATGGAATTATTTATGGTGTCATCTGTTTAATTCTTGTGGGAAATGTTCACACAGTCTGTCAATGAAGTGCATGAATACAGCTAAAGCATGGTTTATTGACTATTCCAAATTATTTCATTTTATGTATGGTAAAACAGGCAAATTTGAAAGTGTTTGCCTTATCTGGCTTCTCCAAGTTTATCTAATGAATGTTAGAGAGGTTTTGAAATATGGCTTTCCCTTTTTCTACCTGTGATCAGACTTCCTTGGTACCACTGTTGGGTTTGCACAGAAGTTCAATTTTAACAAATACAACAGAACATTTTTATTACAAAGAGCACTACCTTGTAAAGATTAATGGAGATTAATTCTAGTCCACTCATTCTCATCTGATGCTTAAAAAAAAAAATTGGGATAAAATCATTTGTCTCTGTGTGTTCTTAGTTTTAATTTCTCTGCAATTCTGCCATTGTCTCTCTTGGCTGGGGCTGGAAGCAGAATTGCAGAAATGCCACCAGAAAGGCTGTGCTACTGGGGAATAGATGAGGCATGTTGTTTCAGATTTAATTAGAAAAGTTTTGTACAGATTTGCTCTGTAGGCCACATTTCAACATTAAAGTTGAGGGCAGCTGATGCCATCTGCTCCATTTAATGCAAATTCAATGCAGCCCTTCGGCTCTTGGCAACTTACCAATACGGTCCTCAAATTATTTGGGCAAAGTATGACCACCCCTGCTGTACCGAGTGCCCCTGTTTTCTCCCCCCTCCTGCCTAAGCAGTGATGGATTTTTTGTGCCTCTCTGGCTGGTCATGTACGATTTCGAGGAAAAAGATAGTTTCTATCAATCAAAAAACAACACTCATCATTAGTCTTCTGGGACACATGCTGCAAACCCTTAGGACCAGCTTTTCAAAGGAAGAGAATATTGTTTCTGATGTGAAGTTGATGGATGTTTCATGTACTGTGTGTGACAATGACACAAGAATTTCCAAGAGCAGAGGATCCTCCCAAACCTGTCTTAGCTGCTTTCTGTGATCCAGGCTTTAAAGAACATCTATGCCTCACTTCTTAATGGGTGCCAATGCTGAAAAATACAAAGAGATGCCCAGGAGAAAAAGTTGTTGTTAGAAAGTAATTATTTGTCATGTTATCTGTCCAATTCAGGAGGGAACTGCCAGGGAGCAGGGGTCTGGCTTTCATGTGACTTAGCAAAGCACTACAGAGAGTTATGGAGGAGTGGAAATTACCAATGAAGTAAAAAAACTATAATCATTATTACCTTTTTTCTAATTTAAGCACTATACAACTATGTATGAACCATCATAAAAACACATTTGATCAGAAGAGCAATTTCTAAAATCCTCCTTGACAATTTACATATATCAAAAGAAAACCTACAAAAAAAAGCAACAAAAAAAAAAAACCTACCAAAAAGGCAACAAACAACAACAACAAAAAAAAAGCCAAAACAACAAAAACAAACAAGAAACCCCCACAAAAACCACAGACATATTCTTATGAGTGTGTTTGGTTTTAGAGTTGCCTTAGTAGATCAAACAGATAATTTTGTTTCACAGGAGGAGGTAGCAGACAAAGGGAGACCAGGCGATTTTCCTAAGGTCACTTGGGAAATTTATTACAGACTGAGGGAACAGTCTGTGGGAACTGAACTGAGGGAACATATCCATGTGTCCCATTGACAAGCTAATGCTCAAGCTACTGTTTGTGTTCATCATGGAAATACTATATCAAAAATATGGTATTCATTCTGCCATAGGTGCAATATGTCTCAAGAATAATTGCACACTTGATACTTAAGAGAGGAGAAATTGAATGCATTAAAGAAACAAAATGGAGGGAGAAATAGGGGAAGGAACAGAATGAGTAGGATGCAATAATTCTGTTACCTGAGACTCTTTTTTCAATGTGCTGTCATGCCTCGAGATCTGTATTTCTTAATGTTTGTAGAAATTCACTCCAAAGCACTCTGGCAGGGACACAGCTGCACCAGCTACAGTAGCTGCAGGTTTCAGAAAGAGGATAATGCCAAACTCTTTATTGTAGCAAAAATTAAATGAGGAATAACAATAACATACCCCAAATTTTTCTATTAATCTCTTTGTTCTAGCAAAAATTAAATAAGAAATAAGGATAACAAAAAGCAAAATTATCTATCTATCTCTTTGTTTGTCTGTTAATTCATTTCTGGCTTTATTTGCTTGTTTGCTTGTTTGTTTTCTGTGGATAGGGACAGGCTGGATATTTGGAAATCATGCTTTATCAGAAGGGTAGAAAACCCCTGGGCCAGGGTATCCAGAGGGGTTTGTTCCTCTCTGTCCTTGAAAGTTTTTATCATTCTCCTAGAAAAAGCCATCTGTGATCAAATCTAGTGAGGACAACAATCCCACTATGAGAAGAAGGTTCAAGGAGAACCTCCAGAGTTCTATAGTTTCTATAGTTTTGTAATTCTTTAAGACAGTATTCATGGGGCCCCAGCTTCCATTAGCAACTCCAAACATTACGGTGGAACCTCTGGAGCTGGAAGGCTTAGTAACTTCAAGGGTTTTCACATAACTAAAAAATTCCAGTTTCGGTACCTCTAAGAAAGTTAGTAACAGCCCTGTTTATGATCCCTGAACAGTAACAGACCCTTCTGAGACATAATTTATATGTCTTTGAGACATAATTTAGATTGCTACTTTTAAATGAGATAAGCCTTACAACAGAAGAACTCTTTCTATTCCTCGACCAGAGAGAAGTCATAGGAGGAGTAGGTCAAATGAAAACCTGTACAGTGCAGCGGCCGACACTGAGTTAGAACAAAGGGAGTCTTCACCGAAACTGGCACAAATTTTTTAGTCATATGGATTTTTCCTTTTTGGCAGAACAAAGGTGATTTTTCAGTATACATATTAGTCTTAGGTTAAAATACTGGTGATAGTTTTCTTGACTACACTGAGCTTTGGATGAGGGCCTAATTCAAAATGCTTCTCTTTGGAAAGATTGCCGAAGAAACAAGAAACATTAGGGATGATACACTAGGTGAGGGAGATGGGGAATTTAGTTGATTGTTTCAACTGTGAGATACCCAGAAATATAGTACGTTATGAGGTTGCTCTTTCTGCTTTGATATATTGTGTTTGTCAGTGGTGCCTGCCACACTCAGATAGGCACCTCTTCTTGTTTTGCAAATGTAAGTGTCTTAATAAGGATAATTAAATAAAGCCCCTGAGGTCCCATGTACCACAGTTTCTATTTCTTTCTTTCTGTTCTAGCCCATAAAATGGAAGGGGGAAGGATACCAGCTCATTACTTCCCAGTTTATATTTGGGAGAGTTGTCCCTGCATCCGTGCAATGCACTGTACTCTACTTACAAGGCTCAAATCCAAAACCTTCCAAGACTGTTGTCATCTCATGGAGTCATTTATTTGTCTGGGATACATGGGATGAGTGAAAGGCCTTGCTTTTGGGAGATTTCTGAAGGCATTTCAACTGACATTGCACCCACTTCCATCAATTCAGTCACTCCTGTTTCTGAAGGGTGAATGTGCACACTTAAAACTGTGTTTCAGGAGACAGAGTATGAATGGAACTAAGTAAATCAAAGCCTGTAAAAAAAAGGAATTTAGTTTCCAGAAAAAAATGTTCTAAAATAACTTAAATAAAGTTCCCCCTGAAACAACAAATAAAGGACAATCAGGAATACACCATGCATGTTACTTACTTCTATGTGTTAATTGCTTGTTTCACTCTGAATACCTTAAGTAACTGCATTAAATTAAATTAAAAGAAAAGAAAAAGAAAAAGAAAATTATTTCCTGGTTGGATGTAAGTCACCTGGGATGACCAGTATGGTAAATTTTTAATAAGAAGATGAAGCATTGAGTGATTTACTGCTAATCCCATTGCGTGAGCTGGAGGAGACTAAAGAACAAAGGTTTACCATCCCTTTGGAGATTTGTTTCATCTGCACATCAGCCTACAATTAATGGCCATTTAACTGTTGTTCTCCTGCTGGACATTGGTGGATTGATTCAGTAAATAAAAGTGACAGAGCAGTGTCCCATGGCAGTATAATAGAAACTGGCTGCACCTGTTATTTGCGAATCATTGCTTGCCAGGGCATTGACCTTTTCTAGTCTAGCTAAAACTAATAGGAGAAATTATGGGACTGATTAGTTAAATTTAATTATAAGAAGTTGTATGGCAGAATCTCAGTTCCTTGAAATTCATTGCAAACCACAGTACCATGTCAATAACACCAACTCCTCCCCTTTCCCTAAGTAGTCTTTACCTTGTGGTAATGAAAGGTTGGTTAGTTAACACTCATCAAAGCAAAAAGCAATGATTACCTATTCTAAGGACTTTTTGGGAGGGAAAGACTACTGGTTAATGAGCAGTGTGTAACATCAAAGTCTGCTGTGGCTTTCTCTTTTCTAATTAATAAAGAGGAGGGAAGGATTATGCTGAGGGAAGAAAAACAAAACAAGACAAAAACCCCTCAAACTCTAACCAAAACCCTAGAAAAATGGTACAAGCATGTGTTCTTTGCATCCCAATCCAGCAAGAAGACAGCTGCCATCTAGTAACTGAGCATTTACAAATATTTAATGAGAGGTTTGTCCTCTGTTTCAGCTGGCAGAGGTAAGAGGAGAGGGAAAAGTATAGAGAGGGTAGAGGAAGTCAGAGCAGAGTGATTTCATTTCTTTATCCTTGCTGCTGTTACCAAAGGCAGCAGAGAAAGAGAACTGCAATGTGTTTTACAGGTGGCTTAATTCTGTGTTTCTGTCTTGAAACAAGCTGGTTACAGGGATGGATCCAAAACTGGTCAGGAACTCAAACAAGTGGCATGTGTTAACAGGGAATAAAACAGGGTTTGCACAGCAAATGCAAGATGGTGATTAGGACTACAGGAACTGCATAAAGCTGTTTTCACTGTTGAAGTTGTCAGCAGTGCCTGAGGATTTTTTCAGAGTGTATCTCCATGTTTATTCAATAATATTTTGATTTAAATAACAAACAAACAAAAGAAAAAGGGGGGAAAAAAAGATAAACCAATAGGCCTTCTTTCTATTCTTGAATTTAAAAAATGTAAACCCCAAATTCTTCTTTATGCCAACTTATTCTGGAGGGTAAGAAGAAAAAGCAAGACCTACTTAGGTGACAGGGTTACTTCTGAAGGATGTACAAGCACTCTGTTAGCTGCTGCCCTGTGGAGCTAAGCTGCAGGAGTAAGGTAGGGACAGAAAAACATGCTTATTGATTAAGACTAAGGAAATTGTGACATCCCGAGTGCCAGACTTTGGCTGGCTATGCTCAGACTGTTCTCCAAAACCAGGAAAATGCAGGTGCAGGTAAGCTGATACAGGAGGCCAGCTGAAATGGGTGCAAAGTCTGGCTGGGTTGGAAAGCACTGAATGAAACCTCCTATCGCCTGAGCCTCCTGGCAGAAAGCAGAGAGAACTGAATAAAAATGTGGCTGGACTCATTTGTTGCACAGCTCAAGCCCTTCACAGAAAGCCAGACATGTAAACATGTGGCTAACAATCCTAAAATTAATGTGCTGTGTTCAAATGGACCTCAAACAATTTGCTTTCATTCTGTCAGCATTTGCTTCTCCGAAAATAGAGGGGGGAAGCAAGGGGGGAAAGGGGAAGAAAATAAGGATGAAAGTAAAGGATTAATAAAAGCCAAACAGAACAGAGTGTGTCAGGCATCGTGAGAGGTCTCCAAACATCTGTCAGACAGTGCACATCAGACACAGTGTGTGGTGTAACTGGTATTGAAAACCATGGCAGAATCAGAAGTGGCGCAGATGAGGCAAAAATACTTCCCAAGCAACATAAGCTGTGACTCTAAGAGAGAAAAAAGAAAAAAAAAATGCAGAAAAAAAAAAAAAAAGAAAAAAAAGAAAAAAAAGCCATGTTTCTACCCTTGTATCTTTGGAAAAGCCATAGTTTTTGGAAACCTTGGCCACCTTAACCTCCTTGCTGACTGTCTGCTGTTGTTTAAATGCAGAGCAGAAGATACAGATCTTATCTCCCTCTTGGCATCAGCTGTGCTGCCATGAACCAAATGCTATGATGTGTATAATCCTAGAAAAAGAAAAAGTCTGGAGATCATGAAGCAACAACTCAGAATACTCCTCAAGCAAGAAAGGAACCCCCTGTGTGAGACAGCAATTTTCACAGAGACATCATAAGGGGCAATCTGAGTAAAAAGGAGATAATTTGTGAAAAGAGGAAGAACAGAAAGGGAACAAGATTTAACCAAAGTCATGCAGTAGGACAATAGTAGCACCAGAAACAAATCCCAGGTCTAAATATTTGGTTCAAGGTGCATCCAGTAAAATAATATTTCCTGGAAAAACTTCTCCACTGTGAATTGGAGTAGATCCTCTCATGGACAGTCTGTCAAATTCTGGTCAGTGTCTGCACCTATGGAAAAAGCTAGGTTTGATATGCTGAAATTATGCTGGAGGTATTGCAATTAACAATGAAGTTTTGACTACAAATCCAGACATTTCTTGCTAACTTGTTTTATTTTCAGCATTCTGTGTTTGTCTGTAATTGCACATCTACTCAAATATGGGACACTTGGGTTACACAGCAGATTATTCAAAACCACCTCCACAACACAGGAAAATTACTCTGCTTTTTTTGTGTCCCTCAGCTGTTCCTATTACTTCTTCAAAAAAAAAAATTATTCCTCATGTTAGACATGATGCCCCTTGGGTGAGTAAAGGCTGGCGATCTTTAATTAAATTAATCAAAGCCAGGGACAAAATCTGTGGGGAATATTGGGAAAGCCTCTAGGTTAATTAATCAGACACAGAGAAGTAGTTTAGGCTCAAAACATCGCTGTTGTACTTTCTTGAAACACAAACTGATATGAGTAGAAATATTTTCAGTTGCTGGTTTTAAAGGGCAGTGAAAAAAAATGTTTCATTCAGTTCTTCAGCTCATACAAGGTCATAGATGATTTAACCTAGTGAAGTAAAAAATATATCTAATTTTGACTTAGCCTCTGTCCCCATTATTCCTCAAGTCCAGTTCTTACTCCTTAATATTTTTTCCCCTTTTTATTTTTTTTTCTGTCTGGTAAGTACAAATTTAGTACTCATGAAAGAAAGTAACTAATTACTCCTGGAGAAAACCGGGCAAAGTGATAAAAATTGCATCTTCTTTTGTCCCTGTGCAATTACAGAAATTGCCCATTTCTGTCACAGTAAGCAATCTACCATGTGCCCCAGGACCCAGAATCAGTCATGGGTGAGTGATTAAGGGCAGAACTTCAGCAGAGGCATTGGTGGTCTCTCTTGACCTTTTAAAGAAAATATGTCCAGTGAAATCCTCCAGCCTGTACACAAAAAACATCTGATGGGAGACCTGCTAGACTTTTACAGGACCAGTGAAGAGAGTTGACAGATTTGTTAGCAGCTCCTGTTTGGAGCTGCTGTAGAGGGTTTTGTCCCTCTACAGCCTTTTTATTGCTGTCAATCACTCTTTCACCCCATAATTACTAACAAGATCTAACAAGCCCTCTTTTCCAACTTAATATCTTAGAGAAATGTCCACAGATATCTTGGGTGGGACTCCATTTTTTTATTTTTGATGTGACCATGTCCAGATCTTGGGGTTTGCAGGAGAACGAGTTAGGTCTGCCAAGGCAGCTTAGCACCCTGATACAGAAGGCTGGTCGCCTCATTTTCACAGAATTCCTATTTTCTTTACATTAATTTTCTACTGTAATCTTTTCAGTTCTGTCTCCTCTGTATGATGTTTTATACTTTGCATATGCCTCTTTTTTGCCCTTGATTGCTTTTTGCCCACTCCTATTCATTCAAATTAGCCTTTTTTACTTCCAGCATATTTATTGCTAGTTGGCATGAATAACCCTTGGGTATAAATTAATTTATATTTGAATACTTTCAATTTCCACTCTAATTCATATGTTTCAGTTAAGTCCCTGATGTCAAAAAGGCTCTCTAGGGAGGAGTGGATGGCTCAAGGGATAGGTAATAAACTCCCTTGTCTTTTCCCTGTGGACCACTGGTTCAACTGGGCCTGTAGAGAATTGGTAGTAGCTGACAGTCCTTATTCTTCACTGGTTTTATAGACTTAACTTGCACAGGCTCCAGTGCTTTCATATCATCATGAAAACTGGGCAAAGAAAGAATTTTTTTTCCCTTCAAATATATTTAGCCACATAGAAGTTAAAACAAAAGTTGGTTTGGATCATACTTACATGCTTCCTTCTAGTTGTTCCCAGGATTTGCTGGGTTTGGATTATTTTCTATGTTTGTGTATTTATATTTGCATTTATTATACACATATATAAAATTTCAGTTCATTTAGATTTAATTAAGAACTGGGAGGAGCTTTTGTTTAGGAATCAGAGCATGTTGGTGAGAGGCAAACAAGAACCACTGCAGAGGAATCAGACTATCTGCTGTTCTTATTTTCAGTTTGTCACTAAAAGGTGTAGAAGTCTCAGCTTAGGTCAGGATCCCCTTATGCAAGGTGAGTTACATGTGCGTGGTCAGAGGAAAAGTGGGTTCCAAAAGAGCTTGCTGTCTGCATAATAACAGAGAACAAAATGTTTCCCAACAGCATTTCCCATACTTGTGATGGATTCGGAGGGTTCAGACAGGAAAGATTTGGATGCAAAGCTTACTAAAAAGCTGTCTGTCTCTTTCTGTCAGGTAGGGAAGGAACAGGACTCTTTTTACAGCTCAAAGCTATGCATCTGAGCAAACAATATTCTAAAATCCCTACACTTATTTATTTCCTGATATTTCAGTCCCCTGTTTTCCTACAGACACAAAGCCTCTGTGATTTGTTTAGTTTTCCCAGCTATTTATAACACTGGGGTCAACCAATTAGACAACAAGCAAGGGAAGGGGAAAAAAAAATAAAAATGTGGCAGAGGTGACCAATCATATGGCATAAACAGTGAATCAGGATTAGTGGACATTCATAGCCAGCAGCTTGCAAGAAATCCATAGGCTCTGAATTGTTCACACAAACTGCTCAATGAGCAAGTGCAAAGACACTAATCCATAAAGGTCACATTCCACCCTTGCAGATTCCTCAGACGGAAAAAGGGAAGGAGGGGGACTAAATTAGTTGCATAAATTATTTGCGATGAATATTCCAAGAAGCTGTGGCTGTGTTTGTTTGTCACTTCCTACCCTAATGTCAATTAGTCAGGGCCAGATGTTAGCACACATTGACAACAAAACTCCCTCCAGGTCCTGAAGCAGAAAGTAATGAGTGAAGGTGGCAGATCTACACTAAAAGGGTCTTTAATAGACTGAGGTGTAGGTTTTCACATGGATTTAGATATCTAAATCCTTTTGGAGACCTCAGCTGTGGGATTCTGGACACAATTCAGTGAACCCATCAAAGAATTTTGGCAGTTACTTTTTTTCTCTCATTTTGCTTCTGGCAGTCTGGCTTCTGGGCAGACAAAGAATGGGTCTAAAAGACTCTGAAAATCAGAAATAAAATTTTAAAAAATTGCTGGTCAGCACTGAACGGAATTGGTTTAGGGCCATCAACAATACCTAATATTGCCTGTAGTTTTAAAAATAGCTTATTTTTTATGATTTGCTGTAAGAAATGATTTTTAAAATTATACCTGCATTTCTGTAGTTTCTGTGAAATTAAAATGGAAGTAACTTTTTCTATTGAATTTGAGCTTTCCTTTTTTTCTTTGTTGTTGTTGGTGGTGGTGACGGCTGTGGTTGTTGTTGCTGTTTTTAGTATGGTTTTTATTTTAGAACGTTGGAGCTTCTCATAAATAAATTGAATTGCTGGCCTGAACCATATCACAAATAGAGTCTCTATGATCCTGGTTTCAACCTATAGTTTATGATATGGGGAACATATTACAATCAGGCAGCAGGGAAGATATAGTCCAGTAAGGAATTATTCTTTGTATAGAAGATTGAGGGCATTTGGCACTGCAATTTCCATTCCCATAAGGCACCACAGTACTGTAACCAGATGCAGTTTACTATTGAACTGACTCCAAATGAAACATTCTCATTTAATTTAACACACAAAAATTAAATATTTTGATCTGGGAATCTGGAAGCATTTTGTTTTGACTGAAAGTGTCAAAACAAAACATTCCAACATATCAGAGCAGTTTTTATTTTTCAACAAAAACTTTTCACATAGAGGAAAAAGATAATTTTACTCTTTCTGATGTTTTGGTTTTCTGTAGTTTTGGGGTTTGGTTTGTTGGTTTGAGTTCAAGATAACAATATGGAAACATGAGCATGGAAGTATCTAAATAGGTTATCTAATACCTTGTCTTAACTAAATAAGATCGGATATTTAAATATCATTCCCAACCAAGATGTATTGAGATATTTTATAAACCTTCCACAGACAAAGATTTCTAAAGCATGCACCATAATCCTGGTGTTTGATCAATACCACAATTAACTTTTCCCTCTGATTAAATCTTCCTGTTGCAGTTTCACTTCTACAACCTCTCATGATGCTCCTTCATTTTCCAAGAGCCTTCAGTTTACCTAAAGACTGTCAGCATGAATTTCCTTTAGTAGGTTAAGACACACAAACTGAAATACAGTGATGTCTTCTGGGCTCCGTGCCAAAGTGTCATGATAACCATAGGAGTTTGGTCCAGTTTGGTACAATAGAGATCCTGTTGCTTTTAAGGGTGCTGTAGAGTAGAAGAGAACCCACATAGAACAGGCAGGCACAGCACGGAGCCTTTGGGAGTTCTCCTCTTTGTGGAACAGCAGACAGAAGCAAAGGCTTCTGCTCTAAGACTTTGTGGATATTGTGGGTGCCATACTCTAAGAAAGAGATAAAGACATTAGAGAGTGTCCAAAGGAGGGGTGGGGATGGTGAAAGGCCTGGAGGTGAAGCTGTTTAAGGAGTGACAGAGGTCACTTTGTTCAACCTGGAGAAGAGGAGGCTGAGGGGAGACTCCAGGGCAGTGACAGCTCCCTGTGAGGGAAGAGGAGGGGCAGGATCTGATCTCTGCTCCGTGACAGGGACAGCACCCCAGGGAACGGCCTGAAGTTGTGTCAGGGGAGGTTTAGGTTGGATATTAGGAAAGGTTCTTCACCCAGCAGGTGTTTGGGCACTGGAACAGGCTCCCCAGGGAATGGGCACAGCACCAATCCTGATGGAGTTCCAGGAGGGTTTGGACAATGCTCTCAGGCCCATGATGGGATTGTTGAGGTGTCCTGTTCAGGACAAAGGGTTGGACTAAATGATCTTTGTGGCTGTCTTCCAACTCAGAATATTCTATGATTTTATGGTTCTGTGAAAGGCAATCAGTACTTGTCTTTAGGCAACTGAGCTGGCCTTTGGACATCAGCAAAAAAAATATCTGCTATGGTCTAAAACACCCAGCAGGCAGATGAGTATATTTGATGTTTATATGCTTAGCTTATGAATACGCCTGTGCATAGACACCTAGACAAAAGTGTATCTGCAAATTTAATCTGACCTTCAATTTCTACTTCCTTCACCACTATTCTGTGTTCTTCTCTTTAGGCTAAGAAGGCTAATTAGCTTTAGGCTAATCAGTGATTCCTTCAAATCCTTCAGGTTTTTTCCTAAACTTTGGTTATGTTCTAAGAATTCCTTTGTCTCTATAGTTAGCCCTATAATTTTTATTATTTTATTTTTATTTTAGGAAGAACTCTTCTGAGTCCCATTCTCATTTAGATTAACCTTTTCCACTAAATTTTAGAGCTGTTGGGGTCTGTCCTAAATTGGTCAGTTCCTTATTATCTTTTGTTGTCCTTTCTTCTCTTTCAAGGATTACACAGTCATCCATTTCATGGCTACCTTATCCTGAGTTCATTACGTATTTCACATTCTGGGTAGCTAGTTATTGGTGAGAGGATTCCAAGAAGGACTACCTTCTTGATTTTTCAGCCATTTCTTTGAAAAAAAAAAAAAATTAAATGAAAAAAAAAAAAAAGAAGTCATGTAAGACTACAGACTACAAGGTATTTCCAGCATGTGTTTCCCGCATAATATGATGCCAACATAATGCAGTCTTTTCATGAAATAAAATTATAATTCTCTTCAATTTATTTGTTAAGCATATTTCAAGATGTAAATGAAAGATGGTTAAGTCTTCTTGAGTTAATCCCCGATGAACATTTCCACAGGAGTATGTGCCATGGCTTGCTACAGCATCAGATCAGATTCACATAACTTTATATGGTAAATTCAGTCCTTTCAGCAGAACTGGTTCTCTCTTGCAAATCAGATTACTTTGTTGCTGTTGTTAAAGTAGACTTTCATATGTTCTTACTGTGGGGTTCCACTTGTAGCAAAACCTTGCAAAAGAACAGTCAGCTCTCTGTTGCTAATATTCTGATCTAGAATTTTTGGGGATTTTAATTTATTTTCCTATTTTGACACCATGAAATTCACATTTATTCTTTTAAAGGCATAGATCAGTCCAGCTATTATTGCATCTCTTCCTTTCTAAGTTTAAAAGCAAATCCTTAAAAAAAAAGCCCAAGGGTTTAATAACTGCACCACTGACTCCAGACTAAAATCATCTCTATATCATTGGCTTTTTTGAGGGCCAGAAATCTGTCATCCCGTGCAACCAGAGCATCTTCCTTCCTCCAAGATTTTGTGGTCTTAATCCTCAAAAGAAGGACACTGACAAGTATTTTTAACACATTTCCACTGATATTGCATAAATCCAGAGGCATTTATATGCTAATAAAATCAAAATAGATGTGATTAGTGAGTGGAGAGTGTCAAGATGGCTGTCCTTTTGCCATCAACCCATGATAACAGCACTGACGCTACATTAAGGTGCTGCATACTGCATAAACCAGGAAAGGTTATAGGACATGACAGACTTAGATAATAGTAAACCCTGAGAAATCATACCCTGCCTATTACATATTTATTATGCATTACAAATTGTAAATATTTTAAAAATAAAAATATCCAAAGATACAGTGTGGGTAAATTCTTAATGCCTAATGAAATTATTCATGATATACAAAAAGCAACCTAACTCAACAAATAAGATGAAGGTTAATGCATGCGGATGAATATAAAAGAGAACCCAGCCCTGACGACTAATATGCTGTGTCCTTCCTCTGGTTGATCCCAGAGTGAAATTAATGCAACCTCATTTTCATCATTAAGAGCCATCCCTAGAGCTGAGGTGCAGAAGACCAGATAGGAAGCACAGAGCAAAATCCAGACACTTTCTTTCCTTCAATTTCTCAGAAGATTTCACAGCTGAGTATTTATAAATATATAAATAAATAAATAAATATATATATATATATATATATATATATAAAATCTACCTTGTATTTATCTTTCCTAACTCCATCTTTAATTCATACTTTTCCAGTAGTTTGCTTTATCCACCGTCTAACTCAAAAGGTCAGTCACAGGTTGGAAAGGCTTGTGATATGTAATGTTTGCTGAAAATAATAGGAAGTTCAAAAAGAGGTAAACAGAAGGAACAGGCATAATAGGCCCATAGAGGATTCCATTTTCTTTCAAGGATTTCTGATGTTCTTACTTATAATGATCATAGATCACAGTGCATCATGTCTAGAATTTCACTTCCCTTTCATTTGTAGCTGCAAGTCTGCTGGCTGTAGAGTGAAAATGAGTCTGGAGCTATTTGTGGGTATTATGGGTTCTCCAGCACTTTTGTCAGTCCATAGATGTCAGCCTGTGCCCAAACCAGATAGTAAAAGTCTTATTTAGCTTCTGTCCTTTCCTGAATTATTTCAGCTCTTTGCCAGGGTGTTTTACACATCCCCATTCCCTGAGCTAAGGAATGGGATAGCACAGCTGAGTGTTAAACACAATGCCCCCTCATACTCTGGAAAAAATGCCAACTGTGTAGTGCAGAAAATGGGAAGGGAATATTGCAACACCCTCCTTAGTCTCACAAACTTGAAGGAATAGCACTGCTCTGGGAGCTACAGCTCTCCACTGTTAATCTCTCCCACTTAATGACTACTTGCAGCAACATTCTTCCTCAGTAATGCCTCGCAAAGGCTATTTAGTTCTGCCTCATCACACCTCTGTTTCCTAAATCCCATTATTTGCAACTAGAATCCTGGGCTACGAAGACAGAGGTTTGATCCATGTACTCCCCTGTCTCTTGAGACAGGCTGTTTGGAGCCAGGGGCTCTGCTCTCCCACAGCACTGTCTGCTGGGAAGCCTCTCTCACTGCTGGGGTTCAGTGACATCTGCCGTCAGCTACCCAGGGCTGTACATCTGCGCTTCTGCACTGCGAGGCATTTATAGGTCATGTCCCACTTCAGGTGCTTTAACTGAGGTGCCTCCAGAAGGTTTTTCACCTTGAGGCCCCTTCTCAAGACTCTCAGCAGTGAAGGGGTCTCCAGAAGTCAGTTATTCTCCAGAACTGCCACTTCTCTTCCTTCACCAACTTAAAGGACGCAAAAGCCACTGGTCTTTAATGGAGTGACCTCAGTCTAAGCCCTAAAGCTACATAAGGGGTAGAAAGATGAGGCAGAGCACTTTGAGCACCAGCTCCTGAAGGAACAATGCTGGCCACCTTTGCATTACACAGCCATGCGGAAAGATGAAGCTGTGGAGACTGGTTTGTGACCTGAAATATTTTCATACGTGGAAGAGGAATATCAGATGGTGTGTGTGAATCTTCACAATGTGTAATCCATTATTCCAGCCATCTATTCCTCAAGTTTACCCTCATAACATAAATGAAAGGATTCTTGCTTTTGTTTTCTGAACTCTTCTTCAATAACTTTTCAATAATGAAAAAATAATAAAGAAAACAAATAATAAAGAAAATAAATAATAAAGAAAAATATTTTCTAGTGTATGTGGAAAATTAAGAAATCTGAGCTTGGGCATATCCATGAAGGATCAAATGCTACAAATGAGAATAACTCACAAGGGATGTTTGTCTCTGCATAACAATTGTGAATACTTTAATTTGTGGCCGGTGCTTATCCCCCCTAACCAAATCAAAAGGGACCCAACTCCTCTGCTTGTGTCCTGAACACAGGAAACCACTGAGTGAATTGGGACAGGAGCAGTAAGGACATAACAAAATAAAGATGATCCTTTTGTTTTTATTTCTATTTGCTTGTAACACCATCTGTCTACAAACTTCTGGTTTAAAAAACAAAAAAGTCCTCCCACCCCTCCTTGGAGGACCCTTCCTGTTCTCCAGCAAAAGTCACTGGGGCAGAAGAGTACTGAAGTACCTCTCTGCCCTGAGGACCACATTGGGATATCTCTCAGCTCAAACCTATCATAAATGCTCCCACAGAACCCCCTTGGGGTCCTCCTGCCCTTTGGACCTGTGGGTGCCATCTCAGTAGCTTGCAAATGCATAAAAAGTTGTGCAAAGGATTCAGAAGCTGAAAATGCCTCGGCATTGATCAGAGCGGGGGGGAAGAAGGCCCTATTTATTATATCAGTTCTCTCCTCTCAAATCAGAAACTTAGTCTTATTTAATTAAGTTGTAAAGGTTTTCCTTGTAAATAATCACTTTATCATAATTTCCTGAAACTATCTAATGGGAGTTGGATGTAAATCAGAGCATTTATCATACTTCCTACTGTCGGTGTCATCACATGCTGAACCTCTGGATCTTTCTGAGTAATTGATACATCCTTGCCTTCCCTAACTCCTTCCCTCCCTCTCTTTCTTTTCTTTGCCCCTCCCTCCTCACCACCTTGGGTTGGGAAAAGCAGTGCTGACATTCTGAAGAACAGTCTCCTCAGCGGAATGTCATTAAAATTAAAAAATACTGTTGGAAATGATGCACAGGAAGAAAAAAAAAGCAAAAAACAAACCAAAAACCGACGGGTAATTTAGGAACCGAAAACAGTGACATAAGGTGCGGAATAATGGAATATGGAAAAGAAATTATGATGATGCCTAGTTGACAGATTGTTGTCATTCAACTCTCAGGGGCTTTGTCACAACCTTCCAGTAGGGATGCAGTCTTGAACATCTGGCCAGCAACTGGTGCAGAACCTCCAGGCCATGCGACTGTGGGGAAGGAGCAGGAGGCCCAGGGAGGGGGGCAGAGATCTCTGTTCTGCCTCCAGCTTCCACCATCACTTACTTCTGTGATTCCTTTGGAGGACCATGGGTGTTGAGACAGGCGTATTCCTCCCGGGGGAAAAAATGAATTAGGTTAAATCAGCCTTTAAAAAAATCGGTTGCCAGAGTTTTAACATTCCGAGAGGTTTTTGCTTCCTTTTCACCATGGCACTTCAAGATTCCCTCTGATAAATCTCAGAGAGAAATGGCGGCTTGGGTGGAGAGTTTGCAGGAGATTTGCATTTCATTGTTTTGTTGTTTCAGCCCTCAAGTCATCATGCAATTTAAAATACAGTTCATTCCTGGCCATATAGAGCCCTTCACAGGGATGGCAAGGCTCATCTGGAGCCTTGAGTTGAACACAATAGGAAAAAAAAAAAACAACAACCCTATCGGGCGAAGTATATTTTCATTTGCAAAAAAGAAATTGCAGTGAATCAGCACAGCTAGCCCAGCTGAAAGAGGTGAGATGACCCCCTGAGATGACATTTCAAAAGTGAGTAATTACTGATCTAGCCAAACCCTGTGATTCTGTGGTGCAAAGAGTACACTGGTTTTCTTTTGTTTGATTTTTTTCCCCTGTGTGACTTCAAAGCAAATTGTCTCTGATGCAAAATGAAGGTGTCTATAACTTCTATGACAAAAAAAAAAAAAAAAAAAAAAATTACAAAAACAAACAGTTTGGGTACCTTAGTTTGGGAGTTGAGAAATATACCGTAAAAAAGAGAGGCGTTGCAGAGAAATAAATATGATTATTGCATTGAATGTCTAAGTAATTAGGTCATATAAAAGTTTAGAATGTTCTCTGGTTTATCACAAATGCCCCAGGGCCAGTTCGTTAAGAAAATTTTTCAGAATTTTCTCTTTGGCTTGGAATTTCATACTGGATTCAAGATACATTCCATAAAAAAAATAATTGAAACTTATTTGTGTTTCTGTGGAAATGTGTGTATATTTTGTGTAAGCATGTGCTCACACAAGTATTTTTCCAATGAAAACATTACATTTTTGGTAACAAAAAGTGCAGATATGTCTGATATACCACACTGCTTCTTTAAACTTTTACTTTATAATAACTCTTATAGCCACCAAATTTACACCTCTATGTTGTTATAGTTAAGAAGCAAAAAAAGCACATGTCGAAACACTGGATTTTTCTGAAGAGATGCAAGGGCAGTATTCAGAACTCCTGTGTGACTTTCTACCTGGCCAATGCTTCAGCTCTCATTCCCTGGGTGAAGAGATTTCCCTGTCTTCATAAACTGGGACCTATAAAATTGCAATGGTTGTTTTCAATCAAAAATATTAAGATGGGTGATGGAATTGCTGGGCGAATTTTATAGGTTTTGTTCAAGAGAAAGAGCTTGAGATTAGACTATAATTGTTCCTTCCAGCCTTACAAATCCATAAATATTTCTATTGAATTAATAATGGTGATGGACTGATTTCTGCTGATCTTACCTCTGCTGCTACTTGTGCTTTATGTTCTTAACTGAATAATGTGAGTAGAGCCAGGCTCAATAGCTTAGCATTATGACAGTAATCACTAAACTATATAAATGTCTGTCATGGGTTTTAAAATTGTTGCATCAGGTAATTATTAGTTGCCTTGATCTTAACAGCTATGGGAAAATGTTTAATTGCATTACATTACATTTTATTTATTTAAACAGTGCCTTTGTTTGATCCAAAGCACCAGGGAAGGATGAGAGAACATTATAAATTAATACTATCTGGCAGGCCAGAAGTGTGGTCTTATCTATTCTGTAGCACATCCATCTAAAGGGAACCAAAAACAGGAGCTAGAAATATGACACAATCCAATATTACAGGTAGAAAATGTTGTGAGACTTATTATTAAATCTATTAGATGATACATTTCTTTGGAAAGAACCATATGAAACGATTGAAGCGTGCATTAATTTATCTACTCATCCACCAACCTCTGACAGTTGACAGTATCTCTGTCCTAGATTCATAGGTGGTACTTGGCTGAGAGTGCAATTGCTGTTAGTTTGGACTTTCTCTTGAAAGCAGAATTTCTAGGTACAAGTGAAGTACCTAAATCCCAGGTCCAGACAATCAAGTCCCTCCAGAAATCTGTGTCACATTCTCTGGCCTGGTAATTTGATAAACAACAAAAGCTTTGGGTTTTTTGTTTTTTGTTTGGTTTTTTTTTGTTGTTGTTTTGGTTTTTTTGTTTGTTTTTTTTTCTTTTTTTTTCCTGTACTCCTTCAAAGATAAGAGTATTTGGTTAAGGAAAACAAGAAGTAATAATGCCAGCAGGAACTCAACCAGCAGTCAGAAGTCTTGATCTTCCTATATATCCACCATCCTTTTTTATGAACGCAATCAAAGAACTTGCTTAGTGCATTTTTTCTTTTACCTTTTTTGTCCCCCACTGAGCTTGGGATAATTGAATTTTTATACATAGCCCTTTAAAAGTGTTGGATTCAGACTGTGATCTGAAGACTTGTTTATGATTAATTTAGCCACAAACTAAACAAACAAACAAAAAAACTTCAAAGTATTTTGGACCTAAAGAGTTATTTATAATACACATTTGTGTACATTCTGTGCTTTCAAAACCTGAAATCTACAATCAGATGGACTTTATAGGTCTTTCTGATGAACATTATAGTCAGCGTGAGCAGATGTTGCCTCTGATATTCTCACTTTTCATCTTCAAAAATATTTCTAAGTAGAGCTGGTAGAAAATTAATAAAAATATTTTCAACTGCTTAGAATTTCAGTAACTACTAGGTATTTTTCTTATTGTAGGAAGTTTTGCTTGGCTAGGTTGATCACACAATGAAAAGACATTTCTTGTAAAATCCTTTTGGTCTTTTAATTTCACATTTGTAAATCTCATTTGGTTCCTCACTTGGGTACCTCAGTTGTCCTCTTTTTAATTAGAAGGAATAAGTTCAGGTGTTAAAGTCTACTTTGAAAATGCAAAAAAAGGGTAAGAAATAACAGGTACTACACACCAGTTCTCAGGCAATACCCAATTCTCAGTTGGCCTTATGATCCATTTCAGAACAAGAAATCTTATTTTCACTTTCCCCTAATACAACTCACTCAATTCTGCATTGATTTATTATGCTTCTGTGCTATAAATCTTATTAGCTGTGTGTGCATGTTTCTTTTACAAATACAACAGTGCCAGAAGTTTGTCCTCATCATAGTCAGACACTGTGTGAGCTTAATGGAAAAAGATAGCATGAAAATGAAGCAAGCTGAAAAAAAGATGTGGAACTCAAAAATATTAAGTTTTGTAAGAATAAAGATCTAAACTGAAATGTAGTTGCATGTATTTCAAAGGTCCATCCATCTGGGTTTTTTGGGGATTTTTTGGGTTTTTTTTTTTTTTTCTCTTGTTTTTTTGGTTGGTTGGCTGGGATTTTTTGGGGGTTTTTTTGGTTTGGTTTCTTTTTTTTTAATGCCCTTGGGGATTAGGGTAAAAGGGTGTTTTGGATTCATTTTTTGTATTCCAGATTAATTTAGAACTGATATAGATCCGATAAACCTTTACCTTTTACCTGATCTGCAATGTATCTGAGAATTTATTACTATGATAAGACTCTGTGAAGTCAGAAAGAAATAGCTCAGAGATGAGGTGGGACTGACTAAACCACACAAAAATTAGGCAGGTAAACATCTTGCATGCATTTGTGAGTTATTTCTGGCTTTATTTCAGGGCAGATACAGCTGTAAATATTAAGAAGAGAAGCTGAATCTTTACCAAGACTTCTATGAGAAGTCTTTGTGAATAAAATCTGTATTATTTCTCTTGCCTATTCCTGGGTTATTTTCACATCATATACTCAAAATCAGCACCTAAAAACTAAGACCTGACTTTCCTTATTGCTTGCACTAAGGAAATTGGAACATTCTGGGCGCTAAGAAGACAAGAGCCTGCCTTAGACCAATTCTAGCTGAGCACCAGAAATCAAGACTGTTCCTCTCAGCCGGATGTTGTTTTTCTTCACATTCCCAGAACAGACCTGAAGACTTCATGAATCAGAGAACCTCACAGTTCTCTCTTACATTTCTGGTGATAGAGACATAGTCTATTCCTTGACTGTCTTGACATGACATGACCCTTTTGAGTCAGGTGACTCAAAGACCAGCTCAGGCACAGATATCTGAGGCTGTTCTGAGAAGATGAAGGGCTTTCCTACTTGAAAAGTGACTGTATTTACCAAAACCCAGTCTGTGGAAAGAAGTTTTCTGGCCTGACTTTCTATGGCTGATTACCCCAGGGGACACCTTCCAGGCCTTACCTACAAGGTTTGCTAGCACCTCAGTGCAATTGCCACCTTCTCCTTCAGATCCTTCTCCTTACAGGGATCATTCCTGAAAAAACTCTTGTCCTCCATTGTCCAAGGTCCAAGAGATCTGCTCTATAGTCCTTGGCTATGTGTCAGATCTGACTGAGAGGTTGTAGGGCATATTGATTTCATTTCCCCTACATGAGTCTTCAAACTATGCTGGCTATATTTACAGTGCTGTATCAGAAACCTTCTCTCACCTTGAAATAGCCATGTGGTTTCCTGCTTCCCATTTCTGAGAAATGTTTTATAGCACCTCTCAAACTCAAAAGGATTTTGTCCACAAAAACATTAGAAATTGTACAATGCTAGGTCAAGGGAACCACAGAAACACCAAAACTAAACTTAACTTAGAGGTACTTCAATGGAAAACATCCTGAAATCACAGGGTCTCAACTATTATAACTATTTTTTTCTTCCTCTCATGAGTTCAGTATTGGCCTCTGTCACCAGCAATTGGTGCAGTACAGTACTGGATGAGCCAGTGGTCAGTATTGTTGCACCAGTTCTTAATTGTTTAATGTTCTGGTACAGATTTTTGCAACAACATTGATGCTTATTCTAATTTTTGGAAGGAGAAATGTCAGGCTGCCTTTCCCATCAGCTCACGCAGTCTATTTAGTTTTCCTAGGTTGTTTGGAAGCTTGATGGGGTTTAATTGAAAATGTCAGAAGGGAACATTTTAATTTGACTGCATTTGATATTGTGGCTAATGCATCCAGCAATCCATTGTAATTCAAAGCACTCTTCACACTCCAGAACTGGCATTGCTATTATTTTAAAAGGTGAGAACTTTCATTGTTAATCTACATGGGGTGCTTGAATTAGTTTATACTCTGCTATTTTTTTTATATTTATGTTCTACACTTCTACAAGGGTGACATCCAAAGTGTCTTTTCTGCCTTAAAAATGTTGCCATCTCAATCTCCAGGTTCCAAAAGGTCACCAAATATCTTAGATCTCTGGATAGGCTTATTTTTTTTTTTATTGCTGGGCCAAAAAGAAGGAGAAAACCAAACCAAACAAACAAAAAACTAAAAAACCCACAAACATGAACACAAACACACTACCCTCTCCCCCCAACCAAACAAGACCCCACAAAACATTATATGCTAGGATCAGCAAATATAACTCTTTGTTAGAAAGTTCACACAGGATATGAGTAAGTAAAGTTTAAGAGGTTCAGTCCCAGTTTCCACTTCTCATTTAAACAGTTGTATAAAGATGTGCCACAAAAGACTGAAAGAACTGCGACACAAACTCCATAATTCCATTATGTTTACAGAGTTGTCCTGGAATAGAGGTTCATGCTCCATGTATGGTTTTCACAATGTTTCCCATCTTCACATGAACATTGGGGATCCCAGTTGTCAGGCATAACACAGCACAATGAACCTGTCTAAAAGCTTACACTTTTCTGTCTTCTAGGATTTGATACAGGAGACATATCTTAAAAATACATATTTGGTCAAGTCTGAGGAAAGATTTTGCTCCAGTTAAAGTCCTTCTGTGCTTTTGGTTTTAATTTATTGCTACCAGACTAAGGGCCTGGAACTGCCACAGCTCTAGTCCTTGTAGTGACAACCAGCTATTTTCCGTCCCCTCCTGTGCGAATGAAATCAGATTCTTTTTACATAAGTCTCGCAAACTTACAACACAAAACCAAGAGAGGGTCATGTTTTTCTCTGGGAAGCATTCTGCCCTTGATAATTTTGACTATCCCTATGGTATTTCAGGAAAATGACTCTTTTTTTTGAGACTCCTAAAGAGGATTATTTATGAATTGCTGCAATCAGTGGCTTGGGATTTCAAGATAAAGATGATTTTGTGCCTACCTATTTTTTTGGGCAGCTTGAAACATGCAAGGCTTTTTTTACTAGAGAAAATATGTAATGGTAAGGAGATTAGGCAAATATGAAGTTCACTGAAAGTGGACATAAATCATAGCATTAGTTATCTGTTTGTTCAGCTCAGAGTGCTTTAACAGCTGAAGTGTGCATTGATATGTAGTCACATTCCTTTAGAGACATTTGCAACACATTTTAGCTAAAAAAAAATTAATTAGAAAAAAAAATAAGGAGAAAGAAGTATCACCCAGAGTGATTGATCTTTTGAAATGTTTGCCTTTTTTTTTTTAATCTCATGACTGTTTTTAGATTAGTGTTTAAATACCAAGTTTGCACCATCGAGTTGTGACTACTCTGTAATTTAGTTTCCCTGAATAACCCACCATCTACCTGAAACATTCAAAATTTGATGAAAAGGGAGAGACTCCAAAGAGTTTTGTTCAGTGGCTGGAATCAAGGTCCAGTTTCCTCTGTCCTCAATGGAGAATAAGACCTGTCTCCCTCATTGTTCCTATCCTTAATCATGGAATCCTGGAATGGTTTAGGTTGGAAAGGAGCTTAAAGATCACCTGGTTCCAACTCACCTGCCGTGGGCATCTTCCATTAGACACTGCTTTTCATGTATTTCCTCATTCTCTACATTAACACACTGTGGAGTGCTGCTCACTGCATCATTCCTAAAACGTTCTGATAAGTGTTAAATTTTTAGCAAATCTTGTACTCAAAACAAAGTTTACAAAACATGGCCAGTAACAACAATTGACAAAGAACAGGAATTCCCTCTCAGTCCCTAACAAAACACACACATCTTTGATGGATATTGTCAAAAACACCCTTAAACTCCTCACGATCCAAGTCCAAATATTACATAAATTCCAATGCAGCTATATCAGCAAAGAGCAAGGGTCCCATAACATTAGTCATATAACAGTAATCTTGATATCTTTATCACTAAGGACAAGCATGCAAGATTTAGGTCTATATCCACAGAAAGATTCCCTTCAACCTTGGAGGGGGAGAGCTGAGATATAGGAGGTTAAGGGCATTTTAGGTAACATTAAAGATAAAAAAAAGGATTATTCCAGCTTATTAAATGAGTTGGGGTATTTCAAAATAAATGCTTATTGCTCCACATTTTCAGGAAATCTAAAAGGAAATTCATACTTAAATAAAATATTCTGTTCAGTCCCGTAAATAATATTACTCTATTTCATTTTTACTCTTTTTAATAGAAGTGATAGCAAGTGAGTTTTGATGAAAAAACAAGAGATAATTAAAAACATTTCTGTAACTAACATATCTAAAAGCCTTTTTTCTTATCTTTTTTTGAAATCAAGGAGCTCTCAAAATCTACACAAACACATAAAATATTTCTGTTGCCCTAACTTTATTAAACAGTAAAATCAAAGAAAAGAATAAACCTTGTAACCAGATAAAATCCATACAATTCTTTCTGTAAATTAAATACTTTTCTTTATTAAATTTTGCAATACAAACTAATTTTCATTGATGGATATGTGTTATTATGTGAAAATATCAAGTTAATTTGTATTAAGTCTTTCCTCTGTGACACAAAATTTTTAGCAGCATGTACTCTAGCATTTCTAGAAATAACATATAGATAGCACAAATATATTAGGAAAGCAAAAAAAAGTGATCTTGAAAACAGCATTGTTCTGACCTTTTTCTTGCTTCTTTTTTTTTTTTTTAGCAGACAAGTCAATTAATATATTTGTTAAAAATATTTCTTAAAGAGAAATACGTCCCCTCTTGTATAACTGAAGAGAAATACATCCCCTTTTGTATAACTGATACAGAAAATCTGAATCTTGAGGGCTTTTCTTTTTTTCATTATTATCTGTGAGGGAGGAGTTAAAATGCTGCCCCTACTCCTCTGTGCTCCCCACCACACACAGATCTGAATTGGTGAGGCCAAGATAACATCTAAAAAAATCTGAAACAATTCATTATAATTTTGTTTGAGGCCATCTTATGTTTTTCAGGCTGTTCTATCTGATGGGAATAACAGGTTGTGTTGGTTACCATGCCTTTTCTCTTCTAAATTAGCACGATTCATCCAAGCAATTTGCAGCAACTAGTTCACAGTTTGCGCCAGTCAGTACACAGCTCAGGCTACAGTAGATTACTGCTGATCTGACCCAAACCCCATGTTTCATTTGGAACAGGGCTCTCCACTTCCTTGAGCATCAGTTGAGATTATGCTGCATCAGATTGCTCAGGAGTTGTGTAGCACGTCAATCAGCATTAAAATGGAATACTGAGTTGTAAAAATAATGTAGGAGAGAGAAGGGAACATTCTTGCTTTTGGAGACTGGCACCGGAACAATGGTTCTTTATACTTTAACAAACAGGGAGCAAAAAAATTTAACTTGATGAGGAAAGAAGTCTTTTGGTGGTCAGTTCACAAAGACAGAATGTATCTGTACTCCCTGAACTCTTGAGGGATCGGCACTTTCATTCACACTGTAAAGGATCTGAAGACCAATTTGTCTCATTGATATAATGACAATGGTCATTGCACCAGCTTTCACATTCACTTTCAGGATGTTTAGTGCCAGATGGGAAATTGTGACTACTCCTCCAAAGGGATCTGTGTTGCCATTTGAAATAGTCAAGCTCAAAAACAGCCTCAAGAGCAAAAAACCTGGGCCATGTGCACAGGAGAATAATTTCACTAATGGGATATTACAAAGTATTTCTCATGAAATGGTCATTCCATGGTCAGAGTTCATTTACTGCTGAGAAACTGTTGAAGGTCCTTGGATCAATTGTGTCTGCCACCCTCCCCTGACCCTGGAAAGGTGGGAATTTGCGCATATGTGCTAGGAGTGAGGGAGATGCCTGCAGAGAATATAATCATAGGAACCCAGGGACCAACCGAAGTTGGAAGTGATTAGACAAACGCAGGGTTTAACATTTTCATCCTTTTCTGTATATCTTTCAGATTTGTTCCAGTATCAGACAGAGCAGCAATGCATTTATCTCAATCCCCAGTGCTATATGCCATTGCCAACATTATCTCTACATCCTTTGATAATTCGTCATCTACTGTCCCTGGGAAATCTGATCCCTGATTTTAGACAGACCTCTGCTCCCTTCACTTGTAAATACAAACCTCAGCCTAAGAAGAAATCTCCTGCTTTGCAGTCCATGTGCCTCTAATTCACGGCTAGCATTATGAAGATTATAATGATTTTTCTTTTATCTCTGCTCAGCTAATACACTAGTGATTGGGGAGAAAACAGAATATTTTAGTTGAGATCCTCTATGTTGTTTGACACTCTATGGTTGCTTCTATTTTTCATTCAGCTTCGGATTCTTGGGGAGAACTAAACCCAGTGCAGCCTTTGATCTTTTTGACTGGTTTCCTCAGTGGATGAAGCAGCCTTATAAAAAGGGCACAAGCCCTTTTTGGATGATAACATGCTGTACATTTTCTATCTCATTCAGCACCAGGGTGTTTGCAAAAAGCTCACCATCAGTATTCCAGCCTGTTTTTATGTGGGTCTCTATTATCTACAAAAAAACACTTCCTGATCTGCTTTCTCAGAAGGTCCATATTAATTTGCTATGATCATTTCATTTTCTACGCTTTCCTTCACCTCGCATTAGTTTCTGCTGAGGCAAGCAAACTGTATGTGATATTCTTTTTCTGCAAGCAAAAGAGGTCTTTTTTGTCCCTTACTGTGACACATGTTCTCTTCTTTTTCTTTTTTCCTTTCCTTTTCTTTTTCATTGTGCTTTTAAATTTCATGCCTTAATATTTTAATATTCTTATCAGATTCTTTAATTTAACAAGGTCCTGTTTTTTCCATGCAGATTTTCTGGTGTAAAGTTTTACCACTTGTTCTGAGTAGTGTAATTCTGCTTTCCTCATTATGTACTTTATTAGGCAATACAGTTTCATGCTATGCCCTTGAATTTTTAAGGAAAATATTTATTAGAAGAGGTGTTTCAGCTCTCCCAGGTCCACTGTTCATCTCAAGACATCATGTGTCTTCCATCCTATTACTGTTCATGACATTTTTTCTGGTATCACCCTCTCAAGAAATGTATTTGAAAAGTTCAGTAGCTCCATGAAACAAAAATTAACCAGACAATTGTTCTATTTTCATTGCATGGCAAATCTGTAGATGTATATTATGATGATGCAACATTTTTATCTTGGTATTTCATTGGATGAGGAACATATTCAGGTATTACTTTTTCTCTATTTTCTCTATTTTAAATTTCACATAAATATAAAGGATATATTTAAGTAAATTATTTTTATTCAGAATATCAGAATAATAACCTAAGCCCATGTTTATACTCCAAAAGCAGGCTCAAGCCACAATATTCATGAGGACAGTCTTCTAGCTGATTTCACTAATCATTTGAAAAGAAAATTGAAATCTCTTTAAGTTCTTGGTCATCCTCTCCATGTGTATGTGGGAACCTGCTTCTCCATTCTTTCAAAAACATCCTGGTTTAGCCTCAAATAGCATAAATACCTTAAAAAGTAAATGGAAACTGAATAGATGGGAGGAAATGTACCTGTTTCTTCAATATAAAAAAAAGTACTCAGTTTTTTTTTATTAAATTATATTTCGTAGGGTAATCTTGCATTGACATTTGTTCAAATACTTTTTGAAATGGAAAATGTTATTTGCTTCAACCTCCTCAAAGAAAAACAGTAAGTCCACAGCTTTTTCTTTTGCCACCACAAAACAACAACAACAACAATGAAAAAAATCGATGAATCCAGCCCTTTTCTGTGAAAGGTTTCAGTTTCAATGAATCACCTTTTTCTGATGAAAAAGTGTTTCGTTGAAAAATTCACACCCCACTCTGTTTACTGTAGTGGCTTAGTTCTGGATGAATGCTTCCAGCAATCAGGATGGCAGAGCAGAATATAATCTGCAGGGCTATTGACTACTTGTTGAAGGCCAAAGAGAAGTTAACAATAAAACCTGCTGCAATGTACATTTAAGCCAGTTCGAGCAGAGAGAGGCTTATCACAGGCCTCAAGTGGATGGAGGCTTCTATTTAGCTCACCTGGCAGGTCTGCTGCAGACCCCTTTTTGAAAGGGCTGCTTGCACCTAAAGCCTGGAAGATCCATCCTATTTCATGCAGGATGCTTAGTTTCATCATCCATGTAAGCCCATGGGAGAGGGGGTGCTGAAAACAGTGCAGCAGATGTGCTTGTACCTCTGAAGAGACCAGACCACATCACATCAAATTCAGCTGAAGAAATACTTAGTTTTAAGATCTGATATTTGGTACAGAACCAAAGTCTATCTGTGAAGCACAGGACTGTGAAAACTTAGTGCGCTTCATTTATTCTTCCATGAAAGTATCTGGCAATGCAAGATTTAATAAATAAACAGACAGATAAACAAATAAATGCTAACATGGTTAAAAAAACAGAAAAAAAACCCCAAAACCCCCCCCAAAAAAACAAAACAAAACAAAACAAAACAAAAAAACATAAAAAAACAAAAACAAAACAAAACAAAAACAAAAAAAGCAAACCAAAACAAAAAAAAACAAAAACAAAACACCAAAAAACATAACTGAGGAAGGTAAAACCGTACAAAACACTCAGGTATTTGAATTTAACCTGTAGTATAGGAGAATATTTTTTTTCCTTTTTAAAGAAATTTTAAAAACTCAACAAACCATTAAATAGTCCAGAGTAGCAAAAGAAATCCCAAAGTGCTACAAGTACAGTGACCACCCAATAACCAATCACTGTGGCAACAGACACAGATGCAAAAACTTCCTTTTGTTGCTCACTTAGCACTGTCATTTAGTTCCACTCACAAAACCCCATTTTAGAAGAATGGACATAGTTCATCCTGAAAAGAAAGAAGAAAGGCTAGAGAAAGGAGACAGTCAGTTGTAGTTATTATTTATCATTACAGCCCCCTAATCCACTAAGCATCTTTTCTACTAAGCTCATTTTAAGACTTTCTCCTGCTCCATCTTCCCCGCTGAAAACACCTCAAAGAAACAAGTACAGGAAAAAAAAAAGGTAGGAAAGAAAAACAGAACAATTACATGAACCAGACAAAATTACTAGAATAGCCAAAAATAGACATGAGGATTTCAGAATGTCCCATTTTTACTAGTGATGCAGTCAATTGTATACTAATCTGAGTCACTGCTGATGTCCTTTGTAAAAAAAGTACATTAGATACATAAAAGCCTTTTCTTGTTTTGTTTCACATTCCTGTCTGAGGAAAGTTCTGCAAGGGACATCTGCCTCTGATTCATCATATTTTTAGCTACCTGTCTCTTACATCTGAGAGAATCTACAGTTAAAGTCTGTCTCCTGTAGGGCGCATTAGCAGCCGAGGTGGCAATGGGGCCTCCTGGTTTAGAAGGTGAACACAAAGTCACTTTCAGACATGTAAATAAAATAATTTAGAACAATAATGAAGAGAAATGGTATTGTTTACATAGGTCACAATGGGCCTCAGAGGCCAGCACAGCCTACTCAAATTTAGTTTGAGTATTAACACTTTAAATCCTTGCACAGAGGTTTGGGGTACTAGCATTCTCCTCCTTTTTTTTTTTTTTTTTTTTTTTTTTTTTTTTTTTTTTTTTTTTTTTTTTTTTTAAACATTTTCCCTGTGGCATGAGCTGCCTTTCCTTTAGCGTCTGGCAGACCAATCATCAGTGACAATGAAGTATCAGAATCTCCCTGAGTTTATGTTGTGAAGGACTTCATCAGCTGTAAGTAAACATTGTCTCCAAGTCAGAATCAGCTCACCCTGTGCATACTTAAATCTTTGTTTGCGAGCTCCTTGTCTGAGGAATGAGCCTTCTAGCAGCCACTTAGCACTCAGAACATCTCCAGCTCCTACAGTGACATTTTTTAAAGAACACAGTGGTGACAGAGGTATCATAAGCAGTAGGCTGAACAATCAAACAGGTTCTGACGCCTCACCAACCCTCTGCTTACATTTTTTCATCTGGTCTTTGATATTAAACATTATAAAAATGGATGGAATGCCTGAATTACTTTATTCATTCACAGACTACCTATTTGGGGGGATTTGGTGAAACAACTGCACTTTATTTTCTTTGGAAACTTAATTTGAATGCATGGTAACCAACCTACACTCTGGATTACCAAGAGTAATTTAGCCTAACATTTAAATTATACAATTATGGCACTGCTATTCCCAACCTGAAAAGTTACAGAAATTTTCTGACAGAAAATCTTGAAAACTGGATACCTGAAAGGAATTGCAGCTCCATCCATAAACACCTTCTAGTATGTGATACTATCATTTGCTTTTCCTTTTTAATTAATTTTATATTTTTTTAATTTACCACAAGAATACATGATATATACACTTAGGCTTGAAACCATAAAAGTTGTTCATTGATGAATTACTGAGGAATGGTTGCCTACTTCCTTTCTAAAAATATATATAAGACACAAAGATATTAATGTGCTCACCTAACACTGGAATCTGAGACATTTAGTGTTTTGTGCAATATGATTTATTTTGTAATACTATTTTCTTTGTCTCAGAAGTCTCGGAGTGAGTTTCTCAATCCCTTCTGTATCCACTAAGTACTTCTGTAATGTAAATAATAGTAAATAGATTTAGGTTTTTTTTCTGTCAAGACAATCTAATTTAGACTCTTCCATGACACTTACCACTGGGATACCTGACAAGTTGTCCAGTTGCTTTTGAAATTCTTGACAAAGAATCCTAATTTAACCCAGAATAAAACTAGCCTGACTTCTATTAATGTCATTGAAAGGTGAGGATGCTGACACCAAAATAGAATTAGGTATAATATACCCAGAGGTCATATTTTTTATTTCAAATAGTAGGATTTTTTTTTACACGTGATAAAAGGTAGAAAATACTGGAAATACATTCCTCTTCTATTTATCAGCTCAAAGATCTTTTGTAAATTTTTAAAAAAGGAAAAATATGCTTTTTCTTCAGTTGAAGGAATTCAGGTTTGTATTTTAGTGTCCGTAAAGTTCCATTTTAATTACGGGAAAATGATGTGAGGGAGATTGGTAATAGGCAAAACTTTGAGACCTTTTGTTCTTTAGTGCAGTGAAGGAAACCTCATTAGACAGGATTTTCTTAGTTAGCAGGGCTTCAGGGTTAATGAGCTGTGAGTGATAATATATAGTAGTAATCCCTCATGACTGTAACAAGTTGTATTTTATAAACTTCTTAATCTCAGTAGTGAAAGAGATGTGGGGTATGGGAAAGAGAAGAAAGTAATTTTCAGGGCTCAGGGAAATTCCAGTCCTTTTACTCCCTGTGTGGAAGTTATTTGGGAAAAAAACCCTACAGATGCCACATGGGCAAAGGATAGAATTATTACCTTTACAGTTTCATAAATGGCCCCAGAATGACATGACTAAGGATTTCCTGACCTTTCTAGGTAGGGAAAGATAGCTACATGTGGCAAAGAGAAATCCAAGAAAATCTCTTTGGTGAAGAGTAAATAGAAAGTAGTAATTTTATAGGTAACTTGGGGATAATGGTCAGAAACACCAAAAAATACATAAAAATCCATCATTTAAAAAAATAAAATAATAGATATGCAATTGTTACTACAAACTCACCTGGAAGGAGCCTGAAAGGTGGGGATGATGCCCAGCACCCTGTTAGCACATGGTGACAGCAAGGGACATCAAAAGGATGCTCAGAAAAGTTGTCATTCTGCTAAACCACCTCCAAATAGCACATAAGTGCTACCTTCAGCCAGCAAGACACAGAACTGTGCTTTCCATACCTACCTGGAAGGTTCTTTATTCTTTTGATGGTGTCAGTGAATTTCCCTGGGCTGGGTTAGCTTTCTTTCCTTGAAAAACTCTGCTGGAAATATTACTGACTTTTTTCTAGAAGAAATATAAAATCACAGTACTTTCCAAAGAAGTTAAAAACCCTGTCTCTTCTTAAAAGTGAAAAATCCATCCACTTTCTTCAGTCAAGGGATGAGCGCATCAGCTAAATGAAGGATACCAGGAGTGCTGGTCACCGGCAAAAATCTTGGGACACATTATGTTGTTGTTTTCTGGGGCTTGAGGCAGGAGAATGTACTTCAGTCTGCCTGTATCATAAGCTTTATATTGCCCAAGAGAAAAAATTAGATCAATTTGGAGTACAAATATATTAATGAAAAATATTTATTTTATTTGTTTTTACCCCAGAGCTTATTGAGCTTTTAATCTAAAGTAATACTACGCACAAATGTTTATATTTTTCTACAGTTACTTATTAACAAGACCCCTCTGGAAGACTGTATAAGTATCAATAGTGGTATTTGACACCCTTCAGAAATTTTTCAACTGAGGGTAATATTTAAGATATGATCTATCTCAGGTGCCACTGATTAACATTTTGAGAGATAACTGCATAATAATTTTAGCTTTTTAGTGAAATGCTGCAAAAACTAATCCTTGTGGTGCCCATATGAGTACAATAATGAGTACTAATCTTGAACTGGTGTGAAACACTGTGATGCCATTGACTAGGACTGGTTGAATGTTTTGCCCTTCAAAACTGCTTTTCATGAGGAAATTAGGGGTTTTGTCATTTACATGTTGAAGGGAAAAATAGTTTTGAAGAAAACAATTCATGGAACATATTGAGTGGACTTAAAAATGGATATTTTACTTCTGAAAAACTGCTATGATTTTTAGGGGAATTGTTTATCAAGGGCTACATCTTCCCTTAGGAGATGATTTCTTCATCTGTATTTCACCCTTCAAGATGTGCTCTTGAAAAAGCAACAGATATTTCAACAAAATAATTTTGCTTTATTGTTTAGAAAAAAAAATAAAGAGAAGAAGAAAGCATCACAGGATGTTTCTAATGAAATACCATCAAAATTGTCTAAAGACAGGTTCTGAATGTCTAGTTGGCCACAGATTTAACCATCTCTTATTTTGGAGAACTTCACCAAGGCTATAAATAAAAGACTTTTCATGGAAGTGGCTTAAGTCTTTTGCTTGTGTGAGGACAATGAGTTAAGTGATTATGGTTTTACTTTGATAGTTAACTTGAAAATATTTCATACCATCTGAAAAAGGATTGAAAGAAGACAACTATTTTGCTTGGTATAGTTTGGAGGAAATCATAATATTTATCCTAAATTAAAGTGCAAATAACAATGCAGCAACAATAAGCACAATATTTGTTATATATAGATATAAATATGTGTAGGTTTTTGTGCTTATATATATATATAAATATATACATTGCAAAGTAATTTGCTTGCACTTTTAAATAAGATCCTGAAAGGTGAAATACCTTTTTATGATTTGAACCAGTTTAAGATTTTAAGACTTTAATTTGTATATGACAAATCATTTTACAAGAGGAAGCAACAGCATGGCCATATTAACAGTAAATTAAGCACTTCCCTAAATTCTGTGAGTGTAATAGATGAGGCTCTTGTTCGTATTGGTAGACTCTGAATTAAGGCTGTGGCAAGAACAATTACTTTCATGGTGTCCTATTCAAGTAAACAATGTAAGCAAGAGGCTCTGTATAGATTGGAGCATATGTTTTAAGTTAAAGACATGCTGAAATGTTGTCCTGAACAGGGATGTTTCCCCAAAGTAAGGCTATGGGCTAGCTGCCCAGTTTGCAATATAACATGAAGAGAGAGAGTAAAGCCATACAGAGGAACAGTGTAAGAAAAAAACAGTCTGGGAAATGCAAAACATGCAGGGCCAGTGAAGTTCCATTGTTTGTAATAAAAGATTGAAACACCTTGGAACAAAAATCTTGAAATAAATTTAGAAATAATGTGTAATATTACCGCAGAGTCATATTGTCAGTAGCAAGAGTGTTGGAGAGTGGGAAAAAGAAAAGGAGAAAGAGAGAAAAGATCAGAGTGGTAATATTTTAAAGGGTAACCAATGCTCACTAGCAGCTGCAGTAAGACATTAAGTAATAGAGCACACTAATGTTAACAGCTCTCTTGGTAAGAGTGGTAAATGAAATAAACCTCAGCATTTGGTATATCATTAATCTATAGTGAATAATGGCACTGGTAGTGTAAGGAGATTAAAAAGGGCATTGTAAACATTTGTGGCTGTATAATATACAAATTAAAAATGTGTGAACGCTTGCAGCTGCATAATCTACAAATTAAAAAGTGTAATAGTGTAGCATTAATTACTGGCTGATCAATTCGCCCATAATTGCTGGCATGTAGATGAACAATTACAGGTCCGAAATGTTATTTGAGAAAGAGACATTGACCTTGGAACCGTAAGAAATGATAATATGTTATAAGGTAATACAGGCTCATGTCAAAATCCTCTATCAGTGTATGCTCTTGTAGGCTAGTTTGCTAGCAGCCCTAATCATACTTTTCCCTGTATGTAATTGTGATGGAAATAAACCATTTTCTCCCCGAGTAACAGAAATTTCTGACTGCTCTGTATTTCCTGTAGTCACTGTATTTGATGCTTATGTGCATGGGACAGATTTGATGGTCTTGTGTGGTGGGTCTGTGACATGGGTGGACAAGAACAGAGCAACTGACATCATCTACCTGGACTTGTGCAAAGCATTTGGGGCTGCCCTTCAGGACATCCTTGTCTGTAAACAGGAAAGATTCGACAGCTGGACCACTGGCTGAAGGAGTTTCTGCCTTGAAGGTCACACTCAAAGGGTTGTAGTCAGTGGCTCAAATGTCCAAGTGCAGAGGTGTAGTGTGTGATGTCCCTCAGAGGTTGGTATTGGGACCACAGCAGTTCAACACCTTTGTCCGTGACATGCACAGGGGGCGAAGGTGGATTTTTGGATATGTAGCGACAAGCCTCTGCTCTGTATAAGACAGAGGGAATGAACCATCTCCACCAGAGGCTGTAGGCTTGGCTTTGAGTCCAATAAGAGGCAAATTCTGTGAGGTAGGATAATGTTTTTTTACCATGGCAATGTTCTTCCTTACACAACTCAATTGTAAAACTCCTCTCCCCTTCCTCCAGGGAAGATCTTGAAGGGTTTTATCCTTTCTGATAGGGCATAACTGTATCTACTGCACTGACACATGATGAAGCTGTCACATCTTGAAAGGTGTCAAAACCCATCAAAGACTCTCAAAGCACCCCCAGATTCATTTCTGGGGCCTTATACCAGAGGTACCTGGACATTCCCACCAAACTTGAGAGCATTTCAACCCATCAAACTTCATGTTCTGGGGGCTTTTCACCTGACTCCCAACTGATCAAGATGGCAACCACCACTTCAAAACTCATCACTTCAACCAACGAATATCCAAATTGCAACAATCAAGTCTCATTGTGAGACCCATGGGTGGTTATATGCTTATAGTCTTTCTTTCTTTCTTTTTCTTTCTTTCTTTCTTTCTTTCTTTCTTTCTTTCTTTCTTTCTTTCTTTCTTTCTTTCTTTCTTTCTTTCTTTCTTTCTTTCTTTCTTTCTCTTTTTCTTTCTTTCTTTCTTTCTTTCTCTTTCTTTCTTTCTCTTTCTTTCTTTCTTTCTTTCTTTCTTTCTTTCTTTCTTTCTTTCTTTCTTTCTTTCTTTCTTTCTTTCTCTTTTTCTTTTTTTTCTGCCTTTCTCCCTTTCTCCCATTCTCCCTCCCTTCCTTCCTTTCTATCTGCCATTATTTTCCTTTACGCTATTTCTTAAGTAATATCTTTACACTTTCATATTACTATCAACTATATTACCATCAACAATAATAATCAAAATGCTTACATTACCTATATCCAATGCAACCAAATTGTCCTAAAATAACCCCCACATATATATATATTTACAAGCACCAACCATTCAGTGTTGTCTCACTCTCATCTGCCCCAAGAGATCTATTAATAAAAACCTGGGTTACCCCTTGCCTTTGGGGGCAGGTCATTACAAGAGCAGCCCTAACAAGAGCATAAAGCTACAAAAGCTGCAACAGGTAAAAAATCTTGAAACTAATGGTAGTAGGATAGAGTTTTGCATAAAAGAGTCTTGGGTAGGAGATTGGAGGTATGACTAACCTAAGACCAAAGATGGAAAGCAATAAAAGAAGACTAGTCTTGAAAAGGGAGAGGAGATAATTAAATCTTTTCATGTATAGGCACTAGTTATATCATCCTTAATTACATACTGCTTTTCTACTAGAGGCAAAACCCGCAGTGGTTTGTAGATGGATGCTATTGCATAATTAAGAGCAGACAAATCTGACATATCCTTGCTTTAGTCGCAACAGTATTAACTTTTCTAATGTAATGTATAAAATTTATATACAACATTTAGGCCATGATTCTGCACATTATGTCCTCTTGCTAATTACTTAAATAACTCCACTCATTTTAATGTTACTTCCTTATACTTCAAATCAATCCTCTGTACATGCAGAACATTGCATTAGTCCTCATCCCAGTCCAGAGACATTCTTAATTCAGTTCACTTGTCCACAATTAAAGCTTCCTGTACCTTCCTATATGCAATCTTGTTTGATTATACAGTTCACCTCCCATCTATATAATTTCATTTTTTTTTCTTTCATTACATGAGGTAAAATCTCAGAGTCTGTGCAAGAGAAGAACACCAACTGGTTATTGACAATAGCAGAGCACATTTGGAATGCTGTTTGTCTCAAAAGAAAATTTAATAGTAGGTTCAATAGAACAGCCCTGACTAAGAAAAAAGTCCTCTCACAACTGGAAGCATATGACCTCAATGCTCTGCTCCATGGACTGGCTCTCCAAAGAATACAAAATCAAATTCAAGATCTTAGACCTGATAGTCACTGCTCTTCATGGCTCCTGCACAGCTTATCTGAGAAATTACATCTTCCTCTGCAGCACTGACTGTCCATAACAAAAACAGTAACTCTGACTGGGAGTGAGACCTGAAAGTGCTGAGGGTATGTGTGCAGAGAGTCCCAAAACACATCACTGAGCCCAAGAAATTCAACTTTTCCAGCAAAAGTATAAAGGAAGAAAAGCAAAATCTCCCTCAGACTCTCTGGCTGTATTCAGTTTAGTTCTCTTTTCTTTGGCGGGGATAATCTCTAAAGTGTCTGAGACATTGGAATGAGATTGGAACTTGAAGAATTTCACATTTTGTGTAGCTTTTTCACCTAGGATTTTCATGTCTTTAAATTAAGTTCCTTGTTCAGATCACCCATTTTAAAGAGGAGATGGTCATTCACTGGAAATGCCAATTCACCTCATTAAGTGGCAGGAAGCTTTGTGGCTTTGCTGGAAACCGGGGCTCATCTCACTTTCTTGCACGTGTTCTCTGTGTGCTGTGGGTAGACACTGATGCCATAGAACCCAGGGCCATGTGAAAATGTGAAAATCCGTGGATACCATTAGGGCCATTTTAATATACTTCACATTTATTGTTACATCTTTAATTGGCCTGTGAGTCCACACTGCATTCACAGTCATTAAATATCATGCATCTTATGCATGTGATATATTATTTCTTGCCTTTCTTCTCTTTAAAATATGATTTGGCCGATAATGGCATGTTCTTTTGGGGAAAAATATTTTCCACAGCATGAAGGAATTAAAAAGAGCATTTCACACTTTTTATTTATAACTTGTTTTAGAGTTTGTTTGTTTTTGTTTGGTTTTTTTTTTTGAGAAAACTTGAAAAATTTAATTTTCTTTTTTCATACAAAAAAAGTGATTCAAAAGGAAAATTGGTTATTGAACATTAATAATAAAATAATAGGAAAAAACAGCCTAAAATATGGATAAAAATTGATATCAAAAGAAAATACTTTTAATTTACATTTTCAATTGTTGTTGATTCTATCAGAAAGTAGAATTTTTGTTGTTTTTTTCTCTCCTGCTAGCTATAGGTTCACTGCCTTGTTCTTTTCAGCTTTTATTTTGTGAAGGCAGTTCAGAACCCCAGACTGGATCAAATCTGTATTTTCAAGTTCAAACAAAGTAATAGGTAACCTTGGGTTATCCATGAATGTCACAAAATCTAAAGTCAAAGGAGACAAAATATGAAATATAACCAGACCTTTTGACCACTGGTGGTGGCTTTTAAATGATTCAGGTTTTGGACAGTCAGTTTGATATACAGTGTACAACCATGTGTTCATGAAATACAAAAGGTCCACTCACTGAAAAACTGTCCTTCCTGCCCCTAAACGTACATGCAATTATATTGTGTTGTGTGGATAGATATTTTTAAATATGCAAAGGAGTGAAATAAATAAATAAAAATACATATATATATATATATATGTATATATATACACATGTGTATATACATATATCTATGTACATACATGCATATAAGGAGCTAAGAAGAGACTGAAGAAGTGCAACAAACTGCTTTTTCAGAGATCCTGGCCTCTTATCTTGCATGATAAACAGTTATAATTGCTATATTAGCAATCAGGATTTAATGGTGCTTATCTGTTTTGAACATTACAATTGATAGAGTAAAGGGTTTTGGTGTTAGAATGCTTGATGGAAAGCCAATGCTGAAATCTGCCATCAGAGATGGTTCTTTCACTGCTCCTAAAACCTTCCTTATGATGTCCCTGAGCTATGAAAAAATAGCTTGGAAAAACAAGGAGTCCCTTTTAAATCTTCCTCCTCTGGGATTTGGTCATCATCAAGAAACCAGGCTGAATTTCAACAGCAACAGTAATGGCAATAGGTAATTTTGGTTTCATTCCCCACTTTTACAAAAGAAAGATATTACCTTCTGAAAAGTTATAAAACATTAGATTTTATCTATAAATCTTCCTACAGACAAAAGAAAAATGATTATGAAATTTCAATGAAAAAAAATTGTTGATTCTTAGTTTAACTTCTTTTTCTTTTCATATTTTCAGTGTTATTCATATAATGCTTCACACATTGCTTTCAGGTTCAATGTCTCATGATTTAAGTGAAAAAAGCCCACTGTGTTTTATATTTGAAATTAGACTTCTAATTATGTAATGAATAAATCTTTTTAATGTCTTCATTGCCAATTTTGACTCATTCACTCTTTAAAATTACTGCAAGATTTTCCCAATCCCCATATAATTTAGAAATCATCAGTCACATTGAAATGACCCAAATCTGAGCCCATCACCATCTTTTGACGTGATGTTATCTGATGTGTCCTTACCTTGGAGCTGTGACGGTGATAGGCACCCCTTACCCTCAAGGGCTGCTCTTTAACCACAAAACATTTGCTCACTAGTGTTGGTTTGTGTTTCAGGTTCACGTTGTGATGAGGGAGGAGAAATTTGAAGAGAAGAGAGTCTTTTGGTCAAAATCATTAAGAAAGTCCTTGTGGAGCAAGCCACACAGAAGATGTTAGTTGTTATGTGGTAACCAGCTGATTTTAAAGTGCCCTTTACACATAAGTAGATTGAGCCTCTGCTGAAAAAAGGGAAAGAAGGGTGGAAAAAAGGCCATTTGGCTTCTCAACATGGGGCAAGACTTCTCTTTCACAGCATTTGTATGTCCTGCTATGAGAATGAAGAGAAAATAAAACAACTTAGACCAGATGCAATCATTGTGACAGGCAGTATTAACAGTGGTAAGGAGTGTTTCTTTCCGATATTTAACAAATGTTGCCCTGACACTGATGCCTGTTGTAGTGTGTTTATATTTGTTACATTCTGGAATGGTTATCCTGTTTTATACATTGATGGTTTTTAGATGGACTGAAATTTTATATAATTCCCTTCTTTGACAAGCTGCAGATGAAGGGGAGAAGAGGGAATGAGGTGTTTTATATTATTGAGGTGTATTATAACCTTCAGGGAAATGTACAAAAAATTATTCAGACTCTAATATTTGTTCCAGAATATACATGCAGATTTGAAATTAAAACCACAATGAAACAGAGATTTCAAATAGAAATCATTAGTTGTTTCATTACTGGCCTTTCTTTTCAGACACATCCTTTGAAATGAGTGATAACCAAGGTGGTCTAAAAGCTGTATGAAATCAGACCTGCAGAGAGGGAGAAACACCACACTCTCTCACCAGCTGTTCAGCCAGAGGTGTAGCACAGTGGGGTGTATCAAGGAACAATTTAACCAGAAGGGACATTGTGTTTACACCTCTTGGATTGGTGGAATGGTTGGCCATTGTATCAAAACCTGAAGGGATTGTCTCTGCAGATTTTTTTTGAGGGTGAAATGACAGTCTGGCCATGAGATCCACCTCTATGATCTTGGTAGTGCTGACTGCAGGAGAGGATGTGTGGCATGGAAATGGCACTGGGACATAGCAGGCTGGCCTTTGGTTGTTAAATGGCCCAAAATGTCTAAATGTAAACAAATACAAGATTTTAAACAGGATACTGGTGAAAGGCACTGCTTTACAAAGGATACCAACCTTGAACCTTATTCCTAGCATAATAGATACTGCATATTACATTTGCTGGGGTTTTGGTTTTTTGGTTTTTTTTTAATTGAACTTTAACAGTCATATCCATCTTTAAGTTATTGGCATCCAGAGGCAAGGCTGAATTTTCAAAATATTTGTAACACCTGACTCCCACAGCTAAAACAAAGTTGTTTTAAAAATATGGCACTTAGACTGTATAAGCTTATATAATTTTTTTCCCCCTCCCCTGTGAAATGGGGCTTAGAAGTCACAGCTGGTGCATTAGAAAAAAGAAATACAGTAAAATGAATAAAATATACTCTCATTCATATTTTCCTAGAGGCTCTTTGGTTGTTAATTGAAACTTTTGTCTACTTTATTGAACAATATAAGTGACAGAAACTACTCTCAGGTGTCCTTCAGTATTAAAAAGAGGATAAAGGGTTCCTAGAAAAGGTGACAGAAATTAATGTGGTGAGCCCAGCTATCAAACATTTTGATATGTGAATTGCCTGATATTTCTATAATGCCTTCTTATGATTGGAAATGTTATCGCTTCTATTGAATCAATAGAAAATGTTAAAGCTCCGTGGTACCCCAATTACAAAATAAAGCTAGAAGGTTAACATCTGGGACCAGCAGAGATAGAAACAATTTCTATTGTCATACCTTTCTGACAAGTAAATGTCAGAAACATAACACCTTCCGCCAGTCTCAGTACCGAGCACATGTAAAAGAGTGATTGCAAGGCAGTCTCAAGTCAAATCACCTGTCATCTCAGTTTTGACATGGAATTACTTTTGTTTTATGCATCTATTAACCTTGAACTATCAGCATTTGTTTTAATGTTCTGGTCTGAAGTGACCTAAATGTACTTTAATGCACTTACTGCTGTAGCTAAAAGGGGGAAAGAACAGGGGGGAAAAATCCTATTAAGAGGGGTTGGGTGAAGTTGTCTGTGGCTTCTGTGGCACCACTGGGAGAGCAGCACCCTATTTCCCAGCTCTTCCCTAGGGGGGTAAAAATATATGGAATTCACCTGGAAAAAAAATGTAGGGGGCCCAGAAGCATCAGTAGCATCTTGAACAATGTTTCTGGCTTACAGTCTGATGCTGTACATCCCACTTTTCCTCACACCATGGCTTGAGGGAATGAAGGAGGAATGTTGGAGGACGCAGAACTCTCCATATGTTGCAAGACAATCAAAGATCTCCACATTTCCAGGTGTAGTGATGGCTGAGACATAACATCACTATCAAAAAATTATGTCTGAAAAATTGCATGTCCAATCTAAATTCTGGAGCCGCATAATGATATAGAGATGTTGGTGTCCTTCTCCAATCAGGACAGACCACAGGAGTACAGTGTTACCTGGATATTAGGATATGGGAATTTAAAAATTACACTAGATAAGATTTTTGAGATTTTCCCCATTTTCCACTACCATGAAGATTAAAAAAAAAAAAAAAAAAAAGGTTTGAAATTAGCCATGTCAATCATCCCGAAGCAAAAAAGAGAAAACATTTTAACTTGTAAGTTTTACGCTGTACCTCCTGGCTTAATTTCCCTGTAGTGCAAAGAAATAAGGGTGTCCTTGAACCACCAACTGAACAAATGATGAACAAATTATGTCCCAATTAACAAATTATTTGTTGGTTGGAAGAGTTTATTCTTAAGGAAACACATAGATTTGAGCTCAGCTTTGGAAACTGGCTGCCTACAAAAATCCTTTCCGTTAGAAAATGCAGCCTTTTGATCCTAAATTTTATCTGGACATATTGCATATTTTTGGGCATGTTTAAGTTATTCTTAGAGCTCCTATTGACACAATGCTTGGGCATTCTGTAGACTTCAATATGGTAATCTTCAAATCTTTCTGAAGGACAATTTTTGTTAGAGGAATCTGAATTCCAGAGGTCTGGTCCATGAGTTGTGAACAGCAGAAAGATCCAACTGCTTGACAATGACTTTTGGGTATATAAATTTGGAAATCTAGGTTAGGTAGAAAGGGCCATATATTTGTACAGGTCAAATATAAGGGGAAGAGTGTAAGACAGCTTTCAGTGCTCACTTCAAACTCTCACTCCTCTAGTGTCCACTCAGACTTGCACATTCAATTATTTTGTTATTATTTATATGCATACCACCTTCATCCCCTTCTAGGAAGATTTTTACTGCTACCTTACACCTCAGAGTAAGAAAATTTTCTCTGCCAAATCATTATATGCCATTATTCGGGGAGCTGCATTGACCCTTGAAGGCATGAATTACTGGGGTTGAGAGTTCTTGTCATAACATCTTCTTTTCCTGGGTTTTCTCTCTTCTAAACAAAAAAAAAAAAAAAAAAAAAAAAAAAAAAAAAAAAAAAAAGGGAAAAGAAACATGAAAACATGAAAAAAATTTGTTTGGACACCATTCTTCCAATCAGTAGGGGATAAGAATCACCAGGAGTATGGTCTCGAGACATAATTTAGTCTCCCAATTATCTAATAACATAATAGGATATTAGGCAAAGAATAACACTGGCTTATTTTCATTATTGCGGGGTTATCTTAATGAATTCAATAAATTTTTACAAGCATTTAAGGATTCACAGACAACATTTGGACAACAAAAAACACAGAAATATGTAAACTTGCTACAGCTTGACACCATCATATATTTGTAACTAGTTGCTTTTAAGGCTTCAGAACTCTGTTCTCCAGTGGATAATTTCCATGTAGATTGATTTGTCTTCTGAAGAGATAATCAGGGAGCAGATATATTCCTCTATTGAAGAACAAGCCTTTTGGGGAACCCTGTCACTGTGGCACACATGGAGTGCAAAACTTACTTATTCTGTGGTAAAACATAATATTCTCTAATATTCACCATACATTTAAATCCAGCATATTGAAATGTTGGTTTCTCTTTACTCTTATTGAGATATTCTGGCATAGACACAGCGTATAAGGATGAAGCATCAGGCCATTAATATGGTCGCAGTTGTAATGTAATTGCATTTTTTTTTTTCATACAAAGCTCCAAAATGTGAAGTTAGCAGCTTGTTATGTGGGTGTGCATTAATAAGCACAATGGGGGTTCATAATAGCGCTTTGAGGTGCTAATGCAGCATGAATTAATGAATTAATAATTGCTATTAATTAAAAATAGAGCAGGATACTAGCCAACAGTGCCTGTAAAAAGTCTTAGCAGTCTCTCTGTCACACCTCACTTGTGCTGTTCCTAGGGCTTTTTGTGCAGATTATGAGAATAAAGTTTGGTTTGGGGAGAAAGAAGAGGAGACACGTGCAGAAAAGCAGGACCCTCAAAAAAGAAAGAGTTGTTGAAATGGGACAGAAGTAGAAGAAAATAAAAGACGGAGTCACTGTGAAAACTCCAACAGGGAAAAGGCCCAGATGGCCTATGGAAATGATGAAATTAAGCCTCAAATTGATGGTGATACTAAACTTGGGACTTGATTATGCTGACAGATGTGCATGCGACTCCCATTGACTTCAATAGGAGGTTTACGTGTGTCGCTGATGGGGAAACCAGACCTTAGAACCACTGAGCTGTGTTCAGATAAGGAGAGTGAGCAAGAGGAATGAAATTATCATGGTAAAAACAATGGCTTTACCTCTGTGCAGCAACCCATGGCTGGGAAATTTTGACGAGCAAGATGTTTTCGGTAATAAAAAGAAATCTCTTTCAAATTTAAAGCAGAGAAAGTCTGCTACCTGGTGAAAAACTATAGGAATCCTGTGGAATTCATTCCCTCTTCCCCCTTCTCAACCTCCTTCTCCCACAAAGTGCTACCAGTGACGGGTGAGTTTCAATCATTCATGCTGGTGCAAGCATAGAGAAACTATGAAAAAACAGTGGTTTCAAACCATTTTGCACCAGATCCAGATTGAGGGGTGTAAGGAAATACAAGATAGTAACCTAAAATGGCTAAAAAGGGTCTTGTCTGAAAACACGAATGATAATTCTGTGATTGAAAGGATGTGAACATTACAGCAACTTAAAGGGCTATTAAGCCAGTTCCTATGTGAATCTGTAGTGTGAATTGTATAAGCATTTGGAATGTGTTGATGATAAAAGGATTCATAAAAGTTGTTATGCTGATTTTATGTTGATGGATGTTAGAATATAAGGTGAGTTATTAACCAAAGGAAAGTGAGACTAATGTTTAAGTGCTGTGATATATGTGTAATTGAAAGCAATTTCTTCTATAGAACAAGGAGATTGTGGGCATAAGTGAAACAAACTTTGAATTAAATGCAGGTGAAGTGGAATCTATTGGGTTTTCAGAGCCAGAAAATAAAAGGAAAATAAACTTGCCTGAAAAACAAATATTACTACTAGAAATAAATAATTTGCATTTATATAGAAACTTCTATTCAGAAAAAGCCCAAAGCAAGTTACCCACTTGCTAAAGCATTTATAAATAATGCTGTATACACAGACAGGCATATACAATACCTTTTTCTAGAGATCATCATTTCTTGCAGAAATGTTTTCAGTCACATAGCACTTCAATAAGACCAATAAAAAGACTATTTGCATCTTAAGAGGGGAAAGCTGAAGAAGTCAGAGGTTAACCAGCTTCAACTTGATTCTGCTGAAGTGAAGAGCACAACTTTGCTAAGAGGAGTCCTGTGAGTGGGAGGAGTGTCTCTGAAACCAGTGAGAATACTGGTGTTCCCTCTTTTGGCACAAAATGATGAGCTGAAGGCATTCACCAGAAGAAAACATGAGTTCTGCCCCTCAGCTGCCAATTTGCCCACAGAAAATCCTGTGCCTGAATTTTTATCCCCTCACAGCAGTGATCCTGGTTGGTAGCAGGGAGGACTCGTACCTTAAGGAAAACCAGGTGAGTGGGATACAGTCCTTTGAGGCTGCACCAGTGGGAATATTACAGGCTTTGGGGCCAAGCCTTGCAAACATTACTGTCTGACTCACAACCAGCTGAGGCTGTTTTAGCTGTGGACAGAGAAGGTATTTCAATCAGATGATCAGCAGCTATGGATCTTTAGTCCCCCTGAATAAATGACGGTGTTGCAGCAATATTTTAATCAGTAAGAATTTGAAGTGACTGGCATAATCATGTCTCATGAGAACTGTAACAATCATGTATTAATGTGGGTAAATACTTTGCATACCACCATGTGTTCTGTACCAAAATTAATGGGACCAATTCAAATTGTAAATATCTGTGCAATCTAAACATCTTAAGCAAGAATTGAATGGATTTGCAGAGATTTTCCTAAGTCTTTGACCAAAAGTCTTCATATATAATGATGATACTGTATTTTTTCACTGAAGAAGAAATATCCCTGAATTATTTTCCCCATTTTTTGCCACCATTTAGGAAAGGTGAATTTCCTAAAATTTTAGATCCAATTGAGATATTTATAGTTAGTCTTACCACAGAAAATTGGGTTCTGGTAGAACACATAGCAAGAAATTGTGGGGGGAAATAACCTAAATAAAACATTTTTTTCCATGTATACAGAATACAGGAAAAAAAATTTGATAAGTTTTTAAAAAAAAATCTTATTTAAGTGCTTCTGTAACAAAATAAGTGGTCTCTTCATTCCACTTTTAAAAGATTCCTAAAGATCTGCATTGTTTTAATTATTGCTTGAAATAGCATAATCTGAGGGGCAGGAAAACATTTATAAAAAAGTGGTGACTTAGTGGAAGGACCAGTTAGATAGTAAACATTTAACTTCTTCCCTAAGGTCCATTAACAATCAATCATTATATGCTGCAAATATAACTACTGAAAATTTTCTGTATATTAAACTTTCATTTTTAATTTTGGTTCCAAACACAATCTTTTTTTTTTTTTTTTTGTGAATAAAGGGTTAACTTTTTAAAGAATCTTTTTCTCCTTTCTTTCATTTTTCCTTCTTCCTATTGAAAAAAAAAAAAAAGAAAAGAAAAAAAAAAGGATGCCCCAAAGCCATTGATGTTTGGATTAGAGCCTCTGGGACTTTTTGTACTTCACTAAGCTATGCTAACAGTTTCTGCCTTTTTTTACACTCACCTAATTTTTTTCCCATTAATTATTTTGTCAGTGTAATAAAGGGCATTGCACTGTGAATTGCTGTGTACTGTATAGGCACCAGTGAGTGGGATAAACCTTTCATAGAGTGACACTAGTTCAAACTCCAGCCTCTCCCATAGCATTCACTTGTCACTGGAATAGCTTCCAGTTAAACTGCACAGATCTGTCCTCCTGTCAGAGCTACCCCTGGGTTTGGGCTCTGTGGATCACCCTGTCCATGGCTCCACAGAAAGCACACTTCCAAGAGAGTCCTTCCATCACCTGCAAACTTCGTGCATTCTGGTTCCCCTTGAAGGTTCTTCTTACGCTCTGATGACTTTGGCATGGAATAATGATGAAAATGTCTTTCTTTGATGTACACTTCCTTTGTGGATTATCTGGCATTTAGTTCTGCTCACACACAACCCCTTTATATTTGTTAAGGCCCTTTTCACTGTTCTATGTTTTTATATAAGTGTATTTTTTCATGAAGTTTGCTGGGAATTAGTTACCTTCCAAACAGTCCTTTTCTGCATTTGGCTTAATTTTCCTAAAGGTCTCAGAGTCAACAGAAAGAGAAATATATACATACATTAAAAAAAAAAAAAAAAGAATATTGAACAAAAACCATAAACAAATGGAATTGTTGATTAGACAAATATTTGTTAACATTTGAAATAGTTCCACATCCTTTGTAGCTCTTCGCTTTGTTAGGTTTCCTTTTGACCAGTTCTCAATAATGGTTACGTTTCAGAGATGGGGAGCTAAAACATAAAATGTTTAGAGGTTCCACAGGGTCACCCAGGAAAGACATAAGAAACATCCCATTTGTGACCCTACAGCACATGAATTCTATTGATTGAATGTGACAGAGAAAATTATCATAAACAATGGATGATCTTTCTTGCACCCTGTTTTTTATTTCTTCCAATAGACCATGTCTTCTGCCTGATCATTAGGACTGTTTAATGGAGATTCCTAGTGTGGTGAGCTAATCTAATTTTGCAACATAATTAATTCTGCATCACCTCGGCCGCTGCATTCTGATGCCTAAAAGAAAATTTCTAATTATGTGAAAGCTGACCATTGAGTTCCTGAAATCTGTGTGTTTTGCTGCTGAACCATTATCCAGGTATGTTTTTAAGTTTTGTTGTTGTTGTTTTATTTTATTTATATTTTTTTAATTTTATTTTATTTTATTTTATTTTGTTTTATTTTATTTTGTTTTATTTTACAGAGATAAATATTATTAACCATGATGGAAGTTTGATATTTTTTCGCTTGCTTTCTCAAATGGAAATGGCCTTTTCTTCCTTACTCTCCCTCCTTGTATAAGCACTTATCTTGCTGGGCTGAAATGGCTGGAACAGCTGTGTCAGAAGGTTTTTAGATATAATAGGGTCCCTCACAGATTACAATGCTGATAACCTGGGATCCCAAGCTGGAAGTCATCTGCACAAAAAAAACATAGGTTAAAATTTGTGAAGGGTCAGCATAGTGACAACACAAATAGATACTTTAATCCGATTCCTATTCATCCTACAAAAAGGCAACACCTCCCAAAAAATCCCAAACAACCAAATAAACAAAACAGCTTACAAGCCAACAGCCAAAACCAAAAGCCTATTTGCAGACCTTGGGTGAAATGAGAAATGCCTCAAGAAATGTTGTGGAAAATAAAAATCTCCTCTATTTATAGTCAGCTCAAGGCGAGTTAGTTTTGGGAGACTTCAACATGAGTCTTTTCTTTTCCAATACATAAAATTACACACTGTAGTTTCCTCTTTTTCCTCTCCCATATTTCTCATTTTCCTTTTTTTTTTCTGAGGGAAGGGGGAAGGCACTTGGAGGGGGTGATGTGTTTGTTGGTTTGGTTTTGGGTTTTTTTTCTCATCTGGGTTTTTTTTGTTTACAATGTATGCTCCTTTACATACAGATAAATGCAGGATTTCTGTGGGCATTTTCAAAATAGAGACAGTCCATTCAGGTTGAGTAAAAACATTTTAGACATGGGACCAGAAAGATTCATAACAATTAGGTACCCAATTTCTATTCCCCTATCTGGTACAAATATGTAATGTTTTGGTGGAGGCTGTGATGACATTTAGAGAATTCCTGCAATCCCTTCAAAGGAAACCTCAAACCTACTGCTACTTACACACAGAGACATAGTACTAGAAAAAAAAGTCATTTAGTGTGCTGAAATATTCTGGGATTTGGTAGATTTATTTTCTCACAAGAATGAGCTGGTTGTACTCATTCTCTTCTTTATTGCTTCTTTGATATTCTGTCTTAGACTCACCTTTCTTCTATACTGCGAAAATATTTGGTTGACACAATGTGAGAGTGGTTTTGTGAATGTTTCTTTAGCTCAAAATTAACTATCTTTTAACCATTACTTTTTCCCATGCTGAAAATGGAAGGTTTATTTTCTTTTTTTTTTTTCAATAAACTGGCCACATCTGATCTACCTGAAAAGAAATTACTCATTTCATCCGAGTATTTATTTCATTGAAAACATCGATGCAAACTATTTTTGTTGTACTGTATGGGTAGTTTAGTTTAGTTTACTTTAATTTCCAAGTAGGAGCAATACTTACTGTCACTCTTAACTGTGCTATTGACTACAAACACAGGCAGGAGTTCTGGAGATAAAAAATCCTTCTAGACACTAGTGTCTCAAATGATGGATGGCACTTTCCAGACAAGAGGCAGTCCAGCTGGCCCAGGAGTCACAGCCAGGAACAAGGAAGGTGGAGGCAAACACTGGAGATGAGATGGAGATAAATAAATCTCACTCATCTTCTCTGTTTCTCTGGATCTGTGCCAACCACGATTTCAACTCTGTGTCTTACAGGTATGTTCTGGGAAACACTCAGGTAAATTAGTTTTCAAATAGGATTGACATTAGGCCTTGAATCATCCCTCTTAGGCGTGGGACACCTCAGAAACACAGAAGCTCTAAAATCAGTGAAGAGCTGTAGAGTTTTGAAGTGAACCTAGTGAGCATGGTCTTGAGATTTTGTTCATATGAAATCAGAAGTAGTCAAAATCTCACCATAGAAACCATAACCATAACAACCGTAATTACACAAATTAAAACCCAGAGAGAAGGCCAGACCAGAAGTCCAATCCTGATTAACTCATTATTAGAGTTTTACTCTTCAATGCATTCACATTTTTAAAATCAGTTTTGAACTAAAAAATACCATTCCCTTTGTGAATATCAACAGAAATTTGCCCAAGTTGGAAAATTCACCTGAACTTTCACTTTCCTAGTAAAAATATTGACTTAGATAGAATTTCTGTTTCCCAAAGAAAATTTTTATGGAAAATCCCAATCTGCTCTAGGTCTAGACTGCAACAATAGACTCCTGTGTCTCAAGGCTGTCAGTTCTGGGATGTCTTTCTCCCTGTCTGGATTCTGTGCTGTGAGACAGGTGCTTCAGAGAGCAAAGGAGATGTTCTTCTGGGGAGGCCTCAGTGAATAGGAGAGGATCCAACATGCTCTGCAGCACTGCAAATACACTGACAGATGGAAAACGTAACAAGAATTTAAGAAATATCCTGTTGTCTGCTAATATAGAGACCACCTCTGCATGACTGGAGATGTGGAATGGAGAGCATTTCTTGTGCAATTCATTAACATGATACCCAGCGTCTAAAAAACCCAAACTTAACATGATACCTGGTCTAAAAAACCCAAACTCCTGGACTGGACTATACACTTAATGGGTTTTCTCACTATTGAAAAGAAATCAGCATGACCAATGAATTATTACTCTGGTCTGCCTTTGGAGACCTATCTTATAAAAGAATGAATAATCTTCTCTGTAAAAACAGAGGGGATGTATGACAGTTTATTCAAACATATCCCAAAAGGGATTAATTTCTGTATTTGACCAAGTGAATAAACCTTTAAGTTTCATTAAATATAATGACTTCTTTCTCATTGACGATAGTGGGAGCTTAGACTCCCTTCACTTCAGCTGCAGATACCTCCTTATGAAAATCTATGGTTAAGTGCCTTAATCTGTGAGCTGAATGCTAGAAAGCATTTCTGGATGCTGTAATTGAAGTAGGTAAACATCTTCACTCCTCTCAAATCTTTATCACCCCAACAAGTAAAACTTTTTCTATCATGTTGCTGTTGTGATCTCTTCAAATGAGAAAAAAAGCAAGCAAAAAATAAAAGGAAAAAAAAAAAAGACTTGTTGTTCATCTTAGTGTAGTTCTCCTCAAACAAGAGTTCCCAAAACTCTCTTTGAACTGAAGTTCAGTGCCAGTTTAGTCTCAGGAGAAAAACTGCCAGGAGAGAAGCCAAGAACTGAATAGGCCATGGCTACGACTTAAGGGGTGACTTGGAGGCTGTGTCTGGGACACTGTGGAAGACAAGACTTTGCCATTAATATGCTACTGTACACCAAATAAAATATTTACAATTATTTTCAAAGCTATCCAGGTTGTGGCTTTCATAAGCTCTAAACTGACTCATTACTATACAAAAGGGACCTAACAGAATATTGCAGTCCCAAGAAATTACCATAAAAGATAAGAAAGATCTTTTCTGGTCTTAAGGATGTGCATGTTCTTACATTCAGTGGCCAGGTTTCACCTTCAACAACACCACCACAACTCAAGCTGCATTTAAAGTTTACCCTCAGGTATACAATAACACACATGCCTTTTGCAGGCTCCTGTACATGGTGTGTCCTGCTTGTGGCATAGCAAGCGCTGTCCACCCCATCTCACAAAAAATCATATTTCTTTACATTAGTATTTTCCTCACTGAAATGCCATGCAGACAGCACACTCACCTGGCCTCGTGAGAAAACTGCAAGGCATTGAATGTATGTGTTTGGAGGCAAAACTGTGAATATCACCTTTTTTTTGACCACAGGTAGAGGAAAACTTACTTAAGACATGTATAATACTGCTGCAGAACCTGATTGAAATGGGAAAAGTCCTGAGAGAAAGAATTAAAGACAGGTGGTTTAGACTGTGGCTGGTCCTGTATGAATGTTTAAGGAAGAAGGAGCTGAGTTGTTGAGTGATGAGTACACGACAAGGAGTCTCACAAACCAACATGGCACATAATGGACTTCTTTGCAGCCTCTTGACCTCTGCTCTTGCAAAGTTTCACAAGGGATCATTTCACCCCCTTTGGGCTTTTGTGCGAAAGTGAAGAATGGGTTTGAACAAAGCTAAAACTGGAGAATTTTTCAAAATTTTTCTAATGATGGAGGAGATCTGCATTGTCTGTCCTATATGGAAAAGATTACCAGTGATAGAGATTACTCCCCATGCTCCCAGCAGCTTCAGGCATGCAGCCCTGCTTGGAAATCCCCAGAGGAGCGGTGAGTGAAAACAAATGCTAGCAGAAAATATCAGAGGCATGTGGCATACTGCTTAACAAAGCTTCTGGCACTTTCAGCTTGAGAAAATTATGCAGGAAAAAAAAAACAAAAAAAAAACCTTAAAATACCTTGAAAATGAGTGATGCCCATTCACTATTGGGGCTAATGTCACAACATTTACTGCAGCGCAGCCAAAATGTCTTCTCACATCAGGACATGTTACTGTGATTTGCATAATTTCCTCACTGCTGTGAAATGCAGGGGGTTGCTTCAGTTCTCTGCTGCCTATGGACATCTCCTGTGGACAGCTCTGGGACCTGCACAGCCACCTCCAATGGCAAATGTGTCTGAAGTTTGGGAAACAGACCATTGATGAATAGTGGTTATTGCTGTTTCAGATTAGCAAATCTGGCATCAGAAAATGATTTCTTTCTTCCAGACTATGATAAAGAGGTCTAGCTGTAGAACATTATCCACCATAAATAGATATTTTCCTGTACCACAGATAGGATGATATGTGGGGTGGGACACCAGAGCTTAAACTCCTTGCATACCAACCATAAGCAGCATTTATCATTCATCCATAATATTTGTGCTGTTACAGCTATGCATATTTACTTTGTTGCAACAGACAAACAAGTGGATGGAACAAACACATTTGCATGATCATCTAGAAATAAATTAGCAGTATCTGGTTATTGGGGCACAAATATGAACTGCCAGAAATATCCTTATGTATGAAAAGGGGTAGACAAAAAGCAACCTGGAAAAGAAATTGTGCTTGAGAAACACCTGACTCAGTTTTCCCTTGGGGACCAGGAAAAGTTGGCATAGCTTAATTTTCCAGTGGAGCAAACCCAGCCATAATGGGAGACTTTAGCACAGTCAGCATCACCCCATTTCCCATTGCTGCCCCTGAATGAGGCTTCTTCCTCTGCTGAGAGGAAAAAAAGAGGCTCTATCCTCTTTTGCTGAGCAACAGAAAGTGGTGTGGCTGGAGCACACTGACCCCATTTTTATCTGTATATTTTCTCGGATGAGGTTAGCCCTAGGTTCACCCTTACTATAACCCTGGAAGATCTGGGCTCCAATCTGCTCTGCGCACCACAACACACTGCCTTAGGTAGCTCCTGTCTGCAGTGATTCCTTTGGCTTCCCATACACACATTTAACTTATTTATTTCGTCCTAATAGTGAATTCAGGCATCAGGCCACCCAGAGCTCCGGCCTGAGCTGTGTCCAGCTGATGCTGACTGGCCTTGTCTGAGGTGCTCTGGTGATTGTTGCGTTGGTGGGAAAGGAAAAGATGTCTAGCCAGATAATAAGTCTCACTTTTTACAGCATCCGATATTTTGTATCAGTGTCATTTGAAAGGATATCGCTTTGCGAGATTGATCCAAGGCTGGCATGAAGAATATGCACTCAAATCTCTTTTAGAAAGATTTATAATATTAACCTCAGGCTATTTTTAAGTCACCGTCGATCTTTATAGAACCAGTGCTGAGATTCATTTGTTTTCCAACTGGCAGAAAGTCTCTCTTACCTTTTGTAAGCCAGCATTGAACAATTTGGCTTTGGGTCAAACTGGTTTAATGAACTGTCTAAGGTTCAAACTTCATGCTCCCATTTGCAGATGTTCAATAGTCAGTCTGTTTTAGCAAAGGGAGTTCATTAATATTTGCAGCTAAAAAGCCTTCATAACATTGATGTGTGAGTGTCTGCTGTAAATCTCTTAAGTAGCTTAAATCTTTTTTATGTGGAGGCATAAGGTCTGATTCGCTTCTTGCTTACACTACTAGTTTTATATGAAGTTCCTTCTGTGGCTTTTTAGGGTTATTTTTGGGGTTTTTTTGGCTTCTTTTTTTTTTTTTTTTCCCCTGGCAGGTCTGAGGACAGAATCAGTCCTACAGATTAAAAAACCTTTTTCTAAACTTTGTGCAAATGCTTTATGGACTGTAATACACACAAATCTGTTTTAATTTTAATCATATATATAAATTATTCAATTGCAAGTCTTATAGTCTAATTGAGAAGTGTGACCAGCAGGTAGAGAGAGGTGACTCTGCCCCTCTCTTCCACTCTGGTGAGACCCACCTGGATCACTGCATCCAGCTCTGGGGTCCTACCACAGGAAGGACATGGGCATGCTGGAGCCAGTCCGGAGGAGGGATAGCAAAATTATTAAAGTGATGGAGAACTTTTCCTATAAGGAAAGGCTGAGAAAATTTGTATTGTTCATCCTGGAAAGAGAAGGCTCTGTTGTGACCTAATCACAGCATTCTAGCACTTGAACAGAGCCCAGAAGAAAGAGGAGAGGGACTTTTTACAAGGGTCTAGAGTGACAGGACCAAGGGAAATGGCTTCAAAGTCAAATAAAGTAGAATTAGATTGGATACTAGGATGAAATTCTTCCCTGTGAGGGTGGTGAGGCACTAGTGAAATAATAACCAGAGAAACTGTAGGTACTCCCTCTCTGGAATGGAGGCTGGATGGGGCTAGGAGCAATCTGGTCTAGTGGAAGGTGCTCCTGACAATAGCAGGGGCTGGAAGAAGATGATTTTTAAGGTCCTTTCCAAACCAGGCCATTCTGTGAACTTCAAAAAACATTGCAGAGGTTGTTTTAGCACTTCTGTAAGAAAGTTATCCCACTGAGAAGTGGTTAGTTTTTCATTACTAATTACCATTCCATTTCTTTAAAGTATCCTTTGGTTTCCTTCAGTCTAAACCACCAGAAAAGACTTAGGAATAACTGTTCTGTCATGTCTACCTTAGGTCATCCAAATATGATGAAAGTTGTTTTAACAAGGAAAAGAAAAATTTTCTCCTCTTGTTTTTAACAGGTAAGAAAAAAAAAAAAAGTAGGATGGCTTCAGCTGTAGCAAGAGAAAGAACAAGCTAAAAATAGGGGGCTTGGAGAGAGTGTTTAAACAGTGAGGGCAAATAAGTATTTGGCTGAATTGACTAGGAAAGTCATGGACACTCAAACACAAGAGGCTTTTCTGAACAATTACGTCAAAGAGCTGTCAGCAATAGTTCAGATATAGCTGATCTAGCCTTGGGATAAGAAAATGGTTTAGTGACTTTTGATAATCTTTTGGGTTTTTTGTCCTAGGCAGCTGTGAGTATATAGCTTGGGTGAACTTTTTTTTTGTGGAAAAGTAAATAGAATTTAATAAAGAGGAAACAAATCAAGTTCTATTGATAATTTGACCCTGATCCTCCTTTCACCATGGGAAAAAACCAAAAATAAACTAAACCAAACAGTAAAGCTCGCCCACACATTTCTACTTGAAGAACATTTTTCCATGCAAGAATCTATCATATCAGCTTTTATAACTCAAGAAAAAAGACTTTGCTCTAAATCTACCATGTGTATATGCAGGATATACTTTTAATTTACATTTATTTTGAACAGTGGGAAAAACCATTAAAGAAAATTTCAGTCTGCTGAAATAGAGCGTTTTTCCTTTTTGTTAATGAACATTCTTCAGTTGTACAGCTAATTGCTGAGTAAATACAATGCACCACTATGAGAAACTAGAGTCGTGATGGCATATTAAGACATGTTCCATGGAAAGAAAACTTCTTAAGAATGTAAATTTCTAACACTCTTTGCTTGGATCTAAAAAGAACCTCACCCTCTTTATCTGAGAAAATGATGGTTTTTTTCTCTATAGTGTCTCTTGGAAATGGGAAGTGTTTAGGCAGTTATTTCTATGACCTTAAAATAGCCTTTACTGTCCTGGAAATGCAGGCTACTCAGCACATCTTGAGTACTGGCTTGCTCTTTAGTCGCTTCAATGATACCACATATGCCCATCCAGCTACTTCTTGCTGAGTTTCCCTTCTTTCTTCTTTCCTCATGGTTTCCTTTTTTTTTTTTTTTTTTTTTTGGCTGGCTGCAAATGCTACATAATTTAGTTTCCCTACCAAGGCTTCGAAATGACTAATTCCTGCAACATATTTCAACACATCCTTAACTGCTAATTGAAGTCTGTGCACAAGTTGGTGAATGGTACGCACCGATGGGAACCTCTCTTGCAATAATGTGCCGAATCCGCTCTTTATCTCATTCATTGCCGACGTCTCGTCTGTTGCAAGTCCAATCAATTTCTGCAGCTTTAAAAGATATGTCCTCTGTTAACTTTCTATATGCCAAAAAAACCGACGATGGAAAATTAAGCATTACCTTTGCTGCAGTGAAACTTGATTGCTTCCAGAAGACTCAGGGAAAAAATGTTGTTGACATTTTTTTTTACTTCCAGTCTCTGCATGGCAATAAGGTATGATGGCTGATTTATCAAAGAGAGTGTTCTCATCAAGCAGGAGAGCGAGAGAGAAAGTTCACGTCGCACAAAATGAGCTGCTAATTTCTTTTCCATTTCACTGACAATATGGTATTGGAGCAGCTGTGATTAGAACAATGGATGTTCCCAAACTGTGCTCCATTTAACTCCTACAACTCTGCAAGGTCATACAGTGGGAAAAGGAATTAAAGGCCCTTTTTTTCTTTTTGTCTATTCCATTTTACTATTTTTTTTTCCTTTTTCTTGGAGGGAAAGAAGGGGAAGGCAGAGTTAATGGAGACTGGGAACCGGTGGAGTAGTGTCTGAGGACATTTTGGATGCCACTCTTTTTAAGTCAACCAGGAAACCTTGAAGCTACCCACGAGCAAATCTTTATTAACTAAAGAATTTGGAAACCCCACTGCATCCTGGTCAAGACAATTAATGTTGTGTTATGTCTGTATATGTCCGTATAATCCACTGGTTTAGTCGCGGCCTTGGGTCACAACAATGCCATGCAACACCAGAGGCTGGAAAGGTTCAGGTGGGAAAGGACCTGGGGCTGCTGATTAGAGCAGCTGAACATCAGCCAAGCTATGCCCAGATGGGCAGAAAAGCCATCATGGCTTGTCTCAGCAATAATGTGGCCAGCAGGACCAGGGCAGTGGCTGTTCCTCATGTGCTGAACACTTGTGAAGCCACGCCTTGAATTCTGTGCTCATTTTTAGGTCCTTAAAGACAAAAAAGGCTCACAGGTGCTGCATCCATGCCAATGAAGGGCAACACAGCTGGAAATTTATTTTTTTTTTAGAGCACAATATGAGGAGAGCTGAGAGAGTTGAGAGGGGGCTCATTCTGGAGCAAAGGAGGGACCTTCTGGCTCTGCACAACTCCCTGATAGGAGGGGGGAGCTGCAGGGGCTGTGCCCTGCTCCCAGGGAACAGGGACAGGAGGAGAGGAAATGGCCTCACATTTCATGTGGAGAAATTTTGATTGGATAATAGGAGAAACTTCTTCACCAAGAGATTTGCCAGTCATTGGAATAGGCTGTCCAGGGAAACGTTGGAATCACTATTTCTGGAAGCATTTAAAACACATGTATAGCACTCAGGGAAATAGTTTGTTAGTGGGTTTGACAGTGCTGCATTAACAATAGGACTTTATCCTCAAAGCATTTGCCCACCTAAATGATTCCCTGATTTTACAAAAATTTACATCCAGGCCCCAAGTCTAACAGTCAGTAACTAAAGAATAATGACTTAGTTAGGATACATTTCTCGGACTTTGAAGACTTCAGTTCAGTTTCATCTTTTCTGATACATTTTGAAGTGCCTTTTCCTTGCCTCAGTTTCTCGGGTCTCGAAGGAGTGATAAGGTTTCCCTCCTCCAGATTTTGTGGGCTTTAAATTAAAGATTGTGTGATATTTAGATAATTAATGGGGCTATGTAAGTATTTGTGATAAAGTCCTTTATAGAGCCATTCTTCTGCTACAGCTAACTTAACAGACAGGTGATAAATATTCTGCCTCCTTGATTTTGCTCCCTTTACTGCAGCTTGCTGTCACTTCATTTTTAGGACTTGATTCTTTCCCCTCAGTGCTGACTTTATATCAGTGTTGTCTTGGGTAGAATTGCACTCCTGATCCATTGGGAGTAAAAGAAGGGACATCTTTCCTACTCTTTGTACTCTGAATTTTGTTTGGTTTTGCCATTGCACTAATCTGGGCAAGATGAGAAAAATATTCCAAACTATTAATAATCTAGTTTATATTTGTACATTGACTGCATTCCAAAAACAACCATCTTAACAATTAGCAATGGATATTGGAGCTTCTACAGTCATTATGCAATGCTACAAGACAGACAGCAGCAATGTCAGACTCTGCTGGGATATGTGTTTTATTTCCATCAATTTTGATGAATTCCTCAACATCTTTCTGGTCTGAGCCATGTAGGCTTGGACGGTAATTAGCAGTTAGTTTGGCAGCAGTTTGGTTCTAGAGCTGCAGAGATATTGATAGATCATTCTGTGCAATCCTCACAATATGAGCAGCATTTGCAATTTGTAAAAGAAGTTGCTGAGACACCATTCCCATGCAACAGTTTTAAAGTGAGACACAAGACTTAGTGCCATTTAAAAATAGGCAGGGAAAGTATTGTTTCATTGGAAGTCGTTAAAAAGCATTGCTGGTGTGTTTATCTGGATATAAATTCCAAAATTTCACTTCCACTTTGTGCATATGTATGCATGTATATATATATGTGTGTGTGTGTGTGTCTGTGCAGATATAGATAGATAATATGGATGGTATGGATATAGATACAGATGTATAGTAATGCATGTAATACACAAGTGACGTGCCCTTTCTCATATACCTTATCTTCTCCTTTACTCATTTTTAATAACATTTTTATTCTTGTTCCTCTCCAGCAACAAAGATTTGGCAGATGGAGTGTAAGTAGCATAGATTCTCCTAAAGAGCAAGTCACTGTTGGGTAAAACAACACAGTTCTGAGAGTGATGACAATGATTGCATGTGCTCCTGATGTAGCAGGAAGAGTTCCTTCCCCTTTCCACTTCTCTCCATATTTGCCTACAGGCAAACCAAATTGTCTTCCTCAAAATCAGATTTAATGCAGACCTGTTCTTTTCCTGAACCCAGCTTAGTAACCAAGTTCAGTAAACTTATGACTTTGTGCATGGACCTTATTGAGTACATTCAATACAGACAGAATTGTTCTTTAGTCTCCTCCTGCAGATGTCCATATTTCTCACAAAGACTGGTAAAAGTTACTGCACACCACTTATCTGTGAAATTATTAGCTCAGCAAAAGCTGAAAAAGTAGTAATCTTCATTCGGTACATGGTTTTCTCTCTGATTTCTGTGCATCTCTTTTAGGGAAAAAAAATAGCACTGATTACTAGTGATTCCAGTGGTTACTAGAACGGGTAGATATGCCACTGGACTGTGGCTGTTTTCTCTCTATCTCCTGACCTTTGGCATGTGTTGAGATGCCTTTTGCATTTTCCACTCATATGTTTTTGCAATCTATTAACTAATATAACAACACTCTTCAGCTCAAGCCATAGAGGAGCTCTTGAACTTTTATATAAACTCCCAGGTTTAGTCAGTATGGCATGATTTTCTTAAAGAAATTGAACCCATGGTTCTGCATGATATTTAAAATTCCCAATTTCCTAAAGCTTTCAGTGCCAGACTCTCTGCTTAAAACAAAATAAACAAAGAGTTGTGTAAAATGAAAGGGCTTCAAGAGTCTCAAATTTTCACAGGATCATTCAGTCCCATCATACCCACTTTGAGCTTCTAAGTCACATGCTGAAGTTTATTTAAAAAACCCTAAAAACCCAAAACAAAAACAAAACCCAAAACAACTACAACAAAAACCCACAAAACCAAAAACCAACAAAAATAAAACGAAACAGAGCAAAACCCACCACCACCAACAACAGAAACACACCAAAAACCAAAACAAAACAACAATCAAAACCTCAGCTTTTCTTTTCTGTAGCCTTGTTTTGTGGTTAACCATGGTGATAGCCCATGTCATTCAAATAATGGAAAAAAATTATGAAAGTCTAAAACTGTAAAAGGAGCAAATCAAGGGCAACACAGAGTTCTGATGTTAATGAATCAAGCAGCTTTTTATAAAGGCAAACTTACCCCAAATCCTTCACAAACCTGGTTCAAACATGCATTTAATGCCTTCTTTAACATAATTACTTTCATATTGAAGTTAAACACTCAGGGCTGTGTTCTGCTGTCACACACTATGCTACTCAGGTTTCATAGTCTTATCATGCCCTGGGTAAGCCACATGGCTCTGTCATGCATGTCCTTAAGCAAACATATAATTTGGGAGCTGTCTGGTTGTATGAGTGTTTCGTGGTTGTTTGTGTTCACATATGCATACACTCCACATTTATTCTTCTTTGGGCTTAGGAAATCAAGCAGTTTTGGAAAAAGCTGTTCCTCATAAACCCTATTTTAATTTTAAAAAGTTATCATGTAGGAGAAGCAGTCTTTACCCTGCTGGAACCTTTCCTATCTCAAGATGAGTTGGAGGAACTTTGGCAGCACTGACGCTTTGGGGTTTCTCTTGTACAGAAAAATGGTTCTGTGTGTGTGAAGTATCCCAGTGTAGATTAATGATTGAGTCAAAAGTCAATTGTTCAGCATGCATCAAAAATGATTTTGATGGAAACTGTAGCAGAGAAGTCTGCTTTCTCACTCTTTCACCACAACCTTTTAATTTTTTAGAGGTATTTACAGGAAGGACTATATGAAACAGAGAAGATGAGATAAAGAGAGGGAGGAAGACTCTTTACAGAAGAATTTAGAGAGAAATTAAAAATTTTAAGAGAGAAAGAAAACTGCTTCTAAAGCTGGCAGCATTTGTGGCTTCAGTAAACTGTAGAAAGAAAGGAGAGGATTTTTCCCATGATTTTGGGTCTAGAGGATTCAGTGTACATATAGTTTATGCTTTAGGGTAAGGAACACTGAGCAGTATTTGAGTGAGTGGAGATTTTAGTCAAGTACCCTTATCCACAGGGATGAAAAAGAAACTAACCCCCCAGATACAACAGTTCTGTGTTTTCAGCAAGACCAAAAATTCTGTGTCATTAGATTTGTCTTTCTCTCTGGAACAGAAATCATTCCCTTCCAGTCATGAAGGAGACCAATTTAATGTTATATATGAGCCACAAGCTATGTCACAGAAAAGTCAAAGATCTTCCTCAAATCTACAAAACAAGTTGCTAGCAAAAAGACCAGACTACCAGAATCATGATTCATAGCCCCTTACCCTCGTCATCTCAATTTTTACTTAAAACTAGTGCTTTAAGCCATACAGGACTTTCAGTTCTCTTATAAGTTCATTTTTTACTGACTTCACTAGTTCCAAGCCTTAGGAAAGCTACAGTTCAGACAAAAAGTGCTTCTTCTAAACAACTCCTATCAACTTTATCCCTCAGAAAAACCTTCTATCAGCCAAGCTTAGTGCTGAATCTTAAGGTTGCTGAAGATGCTGATCATTTTAATTTAAGGTCTTCAGTCTGAACAGAATATTCAAAGTTATGAAGTTTCATTGCATAAGCAGAACACAGAAATTACAGAGTGTTGCTCCTTTATGACATTTATTTAGGGATTCTCAAGAACATTACCCTTTTTTCTATACCACTTCACAGAGAAAAAGTGTTTTTTTTGGACTCCCCGAGGAACTAAATCTCTATGCCTCAGTTCTACCGGAAAATGTTAAATATTTTACAGGACTTAGCATTCTCATAAATGTGGTACGTGATACCTGGAATCTTTCATTTTTTCACCCAATCTGTCTATTTTTAAACATTCCAAAGAGATTTCTGGCCAGTTGAAGTAATTGAGAATTTTATGAACAAAAATTACAGATAACGCAATTTCTACAAAACTGAAATCTACCTGCAAATGCCATGATCTTTGGTCAGAATATTGTCAGGTTCTTTCCATATCTCACTGAACAGACAGCCTGAAGGTTGGATGAAAATAGTTTTTATGTCACATGTACATTGATATAAAAGTATGTGATTCATAGAGGTCACGTGTTTTGGTGAAAATAAAATGGGACATGGTTCAGCATTCTACTAAGAAAATTTCCTTATTTTCAGGATCCTCAGTCTTTTCTGTTTCTCTACTTGGTAACTCTTCACAGTCAGATTCGTGTCACTAAGCCTGGGATTAAATTTAGCCAAATTTAAGTGTTAAGATAGGGTTTAACCCTAACTTTAACGGTATTGAATGGGGTGTGTTAGAGAATGATTCGCCCTCTACAAACACCTATCAAAATCAGCTGAGTTGAGTCTGTCTCTGAAGAAGTTCATACTTGTTTTCTCTATAAGGACAGTGTAAATTCCTAGTTTGGACTAGAAACCAATTTTCAGATGGTTAAACTTAGGTGACATAAAGAGCAATCTTAGTAGAAACCCATGTGACAACTTGATGACCCCTTTCTTCCCATGTTCACATTTCTCCAAAACCCTGAATAATATTTAAAATGTAATAACTCCTGCAGATCTGGACATGGGGGACCTTCCTTTCTTCTTCTTTGCAGTAGAATCTGAAAATCTGAGCTGCCTTGCCTCCCAAGAGCAGTGACACAACAACACTGTAAGGGTAGGAGAAGTCAGGGAGACTGTCTCCCCCACCCCAGAACAACATTTGTGGGTAACACAGCAAGTTACCAGGGGCACCACAGCACAAAAAACATGGGCTGGGGCCTCTGAGGAGATCACAGAACCTGGAAGACAAAGTTTCTGCAACGAAATGCTTTCAGTCCCGTATTAACTGGTCCCTAACAGGGCTTGCTGCTAGAATGTAGGTCCAGAAGGATTTCCTTCTCCATGAGGATTTACACGCTGTATCAGTGGCGCTACTAGTTTTTGTTGCCCTGTGATTTTGCAGTATGCATCACAACTGAAGGCAGAACGGGAGTTTGAACAAACTCTTGGTTTCCTCTGCTCTATAAAAGCAACAAAATGCCTTCTAATAAAACAAAAACAGTGTGCATGTACAGGTTACTTCTCAAGCATGTCTGTGGCGATATGCATAGATATAAAAATATCTCGTCTATATGTCTATATGTTTACATTTTTATACAAAAAGAGATATTTATTTGCTTGTGGTTTTTTGGTTCTGGTTCTTTTGTTTTTTGGGGTTTTTTTTAATTACTTTTTTGTTTTGTTTAGAACAGTTGGCAGCTAGTGGCTAAAAATTATTATGAGTTTAAAAGGCAGAGAAAAGTTTAAATGACCTTAGAGAGCTAAGTTGTGTACTTGTAAGACCTCTTGTATGATCTCTAGAATTGCTGTTGACAGATAGAGCCTGATTGACTGAAAATCAATGTGATCAGATGTTTTTATGGATTATAGTGGCCTCAGCTAATTACACAAGATTGTCTTTCTAGATCCAAAAGGTTTCAAAGCAAACTCCAGGCAGATGTATGCAGGATTAATCTGCAGACTTGACAGTTTTTCCTAATTATCTTTTATAATAGCAGAAACTGGATCATCTCTGAACTACTAGAACAAATAAGTTCTGTGTTAGCATCCCAAAGCACAGCCACCTTTAGTCTCTCTATATTTGCCTTCAAGCCCTTGTTTTAATGGTTATAAACACATCTCTGCATTTTATCTCAACTTTCCAGTTTTCTCAAAGTCGGTACCTGCCTCCCTTGGTGTTTTCTCACTGGGAATCAACACCTGCTCTGGGGGATTGGTTTTTGTAATTTACTTTCTTATGTCTCCTAGTCAAAAAAGAGAAAGAAAAGAAAGGGCCCAAAACCACATTTCTTGTGGGTTCTGTAAAAATGGGGGGTGACTCTATTTAATTTCATTTATATTATTAATCTAAATATATCTATTGATATAAATATATGTTTTCATGAAATAATTTATGTTCAGATTAAATTGCCTTCTCTGACCCCCTCTGGTTTGTTTTTCTATATTCTCAGGCACACCATGTGATCCTTGGAGTAGTCCTTGAAGTGTCAGGAGTTGGACTTCAATGTTGCTCGGGGGTCCCTAGCAACTCAGGATGTTCAATGATTCTATATTATTATTATTATTATTATTATTATTATTATTATTATTATTACTTCTGTTTTATTTTGACTGTTAACCAATTTTCTCTGTGGCTTGCGACTATATCTGGGTCTACAAATTGTGTGCTCTATCACAACTAAGTTTTTAGCATGGTCCTGCTTTAGACTAAGAATCCATTCTTCCCAAAGTTATTTGTGACAAATCAGAATATTGCTTTGGCTGCATTATCAGTATTTGCACATTTAGGGCATTCTCCAATCATATAAGAGCTCAAGGCATAAACCCCTGCTTTGAAGCTCTTTTTCCTTAGCCTGAAAGCACCTTCTTGGAAGACATTACCTTAAAAACAATCTTTCCACAAAAGGGTTTCAATTTCCATAATCCCACTGCCTTTGTAATGCGGCCTTGATGGAAGGAGACAAGTCAGTGCTTGGTAAAATTCCCTGTCATCTTTTCCAGTTTTGGCTTTACCTTTATTTCTCCTGCTCAAGAACAGGGATGAGAATAAAAATCTTCATTTGATGGGCACTGTATCTCCATGTAAAGAAAGCCAAGAGTCTTTGAATCAATGGGGTTTGTGAGTCTGAATTAATTTTTACAGCTAAAGTTCTTTGAAATCCTGAGCCACAGAAGTTATTGAGATGCAAATTTCTGGAGCCGTGGCAGTCCTCTCCTTTTAGTCAGTGTGGAGGAACACTCTGAAACATTCACTTCTTTGGCCTCCTTAGTGTGGTAATGCACAAAGAAAAAAAGTGTCTTTACACTTGTCATGGGAGATTATGAAATGGAAAAAAAAAATACATTTAAAGGAGATTTCTTTTTTAAACCATATAAACTATATAAACCACTTATATCTCTGCCAACATTTGACCATGGAGTTGTGACATCAAATGCAATTGGTACTACCAAATGAGTTACAAATTCTCGAGATTTCAGAAAGCAGAATGTGCAAACATTTACTCAGTAAGACGAGGGGTCTCAACCTTAAGGAGTTACCTTAGCCTGTATCCTGACTTTTTTTTTTTTTTTTTTCCCCTAAACTTATTTTTGTCACTTTCATTATATTTTAGTCCTTTTGGAAGATACTACAAGCTCAGTTTCCTGGTTGATGTTTACAGCCACTCAGTGCTTTGAGCACAGTTCAGCCACTGTTTTGTGAGGGTCTAGAGACCACATGGAGTTATTTTAATATCCTTTGATATTAAAATATTTTAATATTCCTTTGTCTGTAACAAGGAAAGGATAGTGATAAAAAAAACCCACAACAGATGCATCATAACTGAATGAACACAGTCACTCAATTTCAGAATAGTCAGTATGGCCAGATTGTAATTTAAGTGCAGGCCAACAGATGAATACACAATTGATTGGACACTTAACCACTGTTAATGGCTACTTTTACTGTGTGTAAAAGTCAAAGGTTCCACTCCTTCCTTCCATGGATCCAAATACAGCATTATTTTTTGCTAAGAATATGGTGAGAATGACTGTACATACTCTGCCCATCACACCTTGTGACAGTGTCTCAGTAGTGTTGGTATTGTGTGGAGAGGTGTATTTTGGTATCAGACACTGCAAAGCACCAGAATGCCCAAATGGCATGACCAGGATGCCCAAATTCACCTTGGCTGAGGAATTGCCTGGGCAGAGCACACCTCAGCAAGCCTGGGGACACATTAAGGATGAGCTGTGGTGTTGGCTACAAACCAGTCCCTGGCTCTTGTTGTGTCTAAAAATGGAGACAGATTATAAAGGTGCAGAAGATGCAGCCCTTAAGCCGAATGTGGGGCTGATTTGAAAGGATGATGGTCCTTTGGGAGTTGGTGAAAATATTCAAAGACGCAGCAGAAAAAGCTGATTTGGTGTAATGCATCCTTCTGATCAACAGCACACCTGACACACAGAGTGGTGTCAGTGAAAAGTACAAAACCAGCTCTCTGCTGGATGTCTGAAACTCCAGCCAGAGCAAGAACTGTCTCTGTCAGAGAGGACCAGGGTCACACCAGCAGCTGGTGTGTGTGTCAGACACTGAAAAGAAGGGACCCAGTCCTTGCCCAATCACCAGGCCACACTTTCTTGTCATGTCTTTTCCATATTGGGCCTTCAGCACCTTATTCACATTTGCCTTTGATTCCTTGTGATGCTACCTACCATTCACATATTTCCCTGTTCCTCCCTGACCACATTCGGGGTGTGGGATAGGAGTAGGGTGTGAGCAGGTATAAACTAGAGAACCTGCAATATCATTAATGGAATTTACAGCAGCTATGAACCTGGTGCTCCATACTTTATCCCTGATTTATCATTTTTACAACATTTCACTGTGAGAGTTTATGGCAATTTATGTCATTACACAAATTATACAAATTGCCATTAACGGATGTAATGTACTATAAAGAATTGGAAGCATGAAGAAAAAAATTATTTGAATTTTTCTTCTGCATGTTTGCATTGCTTTATAGCTTAATTTATCAATTCAGTTAATTGAAATTTATATCATTAGAAGAAAATGCACTGAGGTGCTTTTTTTCCTCTTCTTTTTGTCTGGTTTTTAAATTATAGTTTCTTCTTTTTCTCTTGCTTTTTTTTTTTTTTTCTCCATTGGACCATAATTGCTGAACCTTTTCACTGTCAAAGGAGATAAGGTGAAAATGACAACCATCATTTCTATCTCTCTCCCCAGAGACTGAACATATCACCTCTGTGTTAAATTTACCTCCACACATCTTTGCTTTAGGCTTGTGAGTTAATCCCAAACAGTCCCTTTAATTCTGAAAATATAACACATTTTTGGAAGAGAAAAAAGAAGCCTATTTTAGTTGCTTAATCGCTCCTTGTTTTTTAGACAACTTCCAGTGTCCAAATACAAATTATGTTCTGTCACTGAGTGGCTTATCCCAAAGCTACCCCACCAGTTATCAATACTAAAATTATAAGGCAATATTAATTCTTCATTGCAGATGAACCTGGATCATTATTCAGGTTCTTTGTGAGATGTGTGATACTAAAACACAAACTATTCCTACAAGAGTTGCAAAATCTGATGAGAGAAGAGGCAATTTACAACAATCTACAAGCAATGGCTGTATAAAGAAAAACAACATCCTCCTTGCAAAAGACAGGCTCAGAGCACTTTCCATGCTGCTCTCCCATTACACAGGTTTTCATTTGGAGGATTGCAGGAAAGGTAAATTGAAAACATATAAAGGGAATTTTTTTCCTCTTTCATATATGACCTGTTCTCATACTGTGAGCCTGACAGAGAGAAAAAGGAAGAAATAAAAATACCAACTTCACAGCTGAATTTAGGAGTTTTTGCACAGCCTTAAAAGTAGTCTGAAATCACCCCAGTGCTAACAGAGCTTTTTTTTTTTTTGTTAAGAACCTATGGAACAAAAAGCCTGAAATCCAGGAGTAACCAGGATTTTTTAAATTTTGCAAAATCTCTTTCCATTCTGAGTTGTGCAGTATGTAGAAGTGACAGCCTGATTCATGTATAGGACAGGAGCATTTTCCCTGTGCCTGATTGCAATGGATTTAGCCATATAGACACTTCATGCATTTGTTCTAGGAGTATTGCCTCTTTAAATCACATTGGACTGTTTGCTTCAAAGACTGCCTTTTATGCTCATTAAGCACAGACTATCAATGCACAAAGACCAAAAAGTTTTTTCCACCTTTGCATGAGGAAAATACCTCAGCAGTAGCTGAGCAGTGCAAACTTGTCATCTCATGATGAGATTGACCACGGCTGCTCCCTGACACGAGGCTGTTTTCTCTCCTGTTCCCAGGTCTTGCGGGGTCTTGTGCTCATATTACACTTTCTCTATTCTAAATTTTTCTTCTCCTTGAGGGTCATCCACACCCCTGGTCTGCTGAGCAGGATTCACTCTTGGCTGCCTCTCACAGGTCCCATCCAGCAGATGCTTACCCTCGGCAGGAGGAAGAGATGTGAGCACCCATCTCTACTTCAGATGAGCGCCCTGAGTGGTGTAATGCAAGAAGGAACTGCCTCTCCTTATTTCTAGATGAAAATAAATAAGTTTGCAGTGCCTGGGAGGTGAACCCAGTTTTGTCAATGTGTGTTGTACTTATCCAACCATTAACCTCAAGGACTGAAAAATTTTTTGGTGAAAGGCACATTAGCTGTTGAATCTCAAACATTCAAAGACAGAGAAGGACCCCAGGGTATTCAATCCAGTCATGACCATGGTGCACCTGTAGAGTAAGTGCAAAACAAATATGTAAATATTCAAATTTTTCTTTAGTTAAAAGTTATGAGCTTGGAGATAACTATACTTCAATTCCTTTGAGCTAATTTTAGCCATCCAGAAGTTGCTATCTACTTTAATAAGTTATTTGTATAGACTCTAAATTCAGTAGGGAGCTGCTGGGAGAATTTTATATATTAGATTATTATCCTTCCCTGGCTTAGGTACTTCAATTTTAGCTAAATAAAATCAGGGGAATGTATTACATTTTAAATGTATATAAGCAAAGGTAAGGTTTTAAGTATTACCTGACGCATCATGTTTCAAACCTTTGCCTACAGAAAAACTGAAGTGTTGATTTGGTTTAGGAATTTGCACTTTATCTTCTAACCTCTCCAGTCCAGATCTTTATAAAATCAGTGTGAGACAGGAATCCAAAGTCAGTTTCCTACATTTTCAGGCATTTAATTTTTTATTTTTTTTATTTTTTATTATACAGCCCTCAAAAAAACTCATATAACTTGATCATTATCATTTTAAGATCCATACAAAATCAATCAGGTTCTATAGGTCTACTGAAATAGGTAATTAGCTGCAGAGTAGTTAGCTCCAAAAACCTGAGGAACTGAAAAATATGTTTTGGAAAAAAATAAAGCATTAATTGACTTTGACATTCAGAGTCAGTAAAGCATAATTTTACTTTCTTATCTATCCTGCTTGTTTTACTTGATTTTGATTTCTGCTCAACTGACTACAAAGAACACTCTAAGCACAGTGCAAACTTTGTCCAAACAGTAAAAGTTATGGAGCAATGAGCAAAAATGCAAGAGTTAGGGCAAATGTTCAACTGCAAATGCAAAATCTTTTCCTCAAAGGATAAGTAAATTTGATGCAATTGCTTTTATTACTAATTTACTTCACTGCACTTCAATGTGCACCTAAAATTCATCCATTGAAAATTTAGCCCATATGCACCACAGCCAAAAAAAATCTCTAGGGAAACGTGATCATATGCTGTGATGACTTTCTAGGGAGCAGCAAAAACAAAGGAAAAATAGCTGCTACTATTTCCAGATAGAGAGGGCAAACTTGAGGGAAAAAGAAAAAATAAGAAAGGGAAAATTAGTAACTTACAGCAAATATCTTTATAAAGATAAAAAATATCCTGTAAAATGATCTGGACACTGTTACACCATTAGAGCAGACTCAGGAAAATATTTTAATAAATTGTGCACTTTTATCAATAATATAATTTTCCCCTGAAATATTTTATTTCTTCATTGCTTTTCAAGAAATTTACTATTATAATTATGATTTATAATTTCAATTGCTACAGAGTCAACTTTCACAGCAGAGGGGAATAATGTCATCCATACAGTCAGTGACAGTGACAAATTTTCACAAAGTGGGCAGGAAGTTATTTGTCCTATCTGAGGATGTAGGGCAAGGAATTTGAAAAAAAAAATTGGGATTTTTCATTAACAAAAATTTTTTGTAAGGGTAGATTAGTATATGAAATCTATGTTTTATTTTTGGCCACTAAAATGACCTATCTTTGAGAATATGCTTGTAAAACAAATAAAGGAATTGTGTTGGAATGAATGCAAAAGATCTCTTGTACATAGAGAAGATAATGAAGGATAAAAATCAGAGAAAAACAGGGGATGCAATGGAGAAAACACAAGTCTTTTTTTATTTCTACATTTGTCTATTTTGGTTTTGGAGACTTCCTTGAGGGATTAATGAGCCCTGGGAGCAGCTAGCTGAGTTTATCCAGCAACTAGAAGCATTTGGAATTGAACATATGTTTCAAGGCCAGCAGCTGCTCCTCTCTTTCAAAATTAATATGGCTTTTTGGGAGATTGCAATAAGTCCGAAAAAGGGGGTAAAATAGAAAGTACAGGCAGACAAGAAGAATGAAAATATATATAGTCAACCCTGCTTTTAAAGCTTTGCTGAATGTTGTAAAGTTTTAGCCTGGAAAAAGAGGCAGGGAGGCATATCCACTCTCCCAGCATCAACAGATATTTTTTCTCCTTCACATGACAAGACTCAATGCACACAGTCCTTGGATCCTTCACTGATTTTGTCAAAGGATGTTTTTGTTAGCAGCAATCTTGGAAGCAGTGAAGACAAGGGAGCTAAGGCATTTCAGGACATCTTATGGAGTCCCATGATGATAAGGCTTCAGCATTACAGTTCTTATTGACTAGCCATGGGTTTGTAGCTGGTGCCCTGAAGGTGAAGAGCACATTTGCTCAGTCTAAATTTCTTGAATGCAACTGGTAGAACAACATATGTCATAACAATGTGATGCTCAGTTCTGGATCTGAGCACAAGGATTTATTTTAAAATTGAGAAAGTTTTTACATTCACATAGACTGGCCCACCACAGACCAAACTGGAATATATTCATGAATAAGTGCTTCCCACAGGTTTAGCACCTTCAACCCCGTTCCACTCCAGCACTGAGTGTGAATAGGTATCCTGTTGTTGAAATTAAAATTTTAGAGAGCCAAGAGAACAGACAATGGGATTTCATAACATTAGTGCATCAATTCTTCTAGTCTGGCTACCACAGTTTCATCCTGTCATGTCTGTCTAGAGGCCCAGAAATAAAGGAAAGGTACAAGTCATGAGAGTATCTCAATAATCTATGCATATCAGACAATCATTCAACATTTTAAAGTACTTGCAAAATATTTTTCCAATATTCTTTTCTAGGCATTTATTGAAGTCTTCCTTGACCCTTTTTTTTTAAATTTTATTTGCATCCTTCTTTTGAAGGTGTTTATGCAAGTGGAAGACTGAGTATCTGAAAGCCAGGCCTAAGAGTCCTTGGGTTTGGCACAAGGCAGCTTGTCTCACTCTGTCATTTGTCTTTTATGTACAAATGCACAGATATGCATATATGCATATATGTTAATTTATAGAACATTTGTTACATCCCAAAAAGGAACAAAATTTCTTTTTACTCTTTGTAATTTTTTCAGAACTTTCAAAACAGGGTTTTAAAGTACCTCTTCTTTCTTGCTTTGTTTGTATATAAACTGATATCAATCTTTCCATTTGTGACAGAAATATTGGAGATTTCTAACACGTCTGGATTTTATCTTTGTCAGCAATACTCTAGTGGTAGTCTTTTCAGCTTCACTTCACTGGAGGTTAACCCATCCTTCAAATTAAATACTCTGAGCCTAATTTGGCCCTATGGGGAATTCAGAATGATTCACTTGACACCATCATCTTCTTTCTACCCTCAAAGTAGAAAATAAAGCTTGAAAGAAAGTCAAGTCTTAATAATACTCCTCACTGTCACCTAACCTGAATGAATCCTTTCTTCCTAAACCTTCTGGATGATTGTAATTTGCAGCTCTGTCAGAAAGTTAGTGATTCTGAGCTTTTTTGGAACAAGGGACTTTTCCTGACTCAGGGACCTACCCAACATGTCAGCTCCTGCCCCGTCCTGGGCTGCCTCCAGTATCCTGTGAAATCCTGCAAAGGTAAGGCTATCCATGCCCCCAGGCAGAGGAAAGCCAGATTCCCATTGCCACCCCAACCATTTTCAAGTGCTGACTGAAGAAGTCTCAGTTAATTTCTCAGTCAATTAAAAATGTAATTATTTGATGACCTTAAGTGGCAAACAATGATAATTTTCTCCTTCTTTCCATCTTTCTCTTTTCAAACTGAGTCTGCTGGAGAAGCAAGGATTATTGTAAAATAGAGTTCCTCACCATGACATTTTAGTGCCCTGAGCTTGATGTACAGTTTCAAACTGGATCAAAAATAACAATAAAGGGGATTTCTGAATGGATAGGTTCACATTATGTCCATGAGACAACTCAAGTTAGTGCGTGTTGCTCTCAGAAGGATGCTGTTGACAGAGCAGGTACTAAGCAAGCAATTAATAAAACAGAATTTGGGTACTTACAACTAGTTGTCCCTACTGTTCCACATCTGGAATATCACATATCTTATTCCCTGCATGCTTGCAGGAAACAAATCTGTGAAGCAAGAGAGTTTATATCTAAGGGCCATCCCTAGGCATAGAACATTGTATGAACCAAGTGCACTGCCAAAAAAAAGAAAAAGCCCATAGAAATGAAAAGGGGGAATATAAATGTGATATTATTTTCAATGGAATAATAACAAGGAACATAAACATGAGTTTGGGACATAGTGAGACCTCAGCTCAAGTTTTTGCAGCTTGCCACACAGCCTTACCATTATCTTAACACATTTAATTATTGATACCTCCATGGTGATGAATCAAAAGTGCTGCATTTGACTGGCACAGGATGGTAAGTGCTTTGAAAGTCATTATCCTAAACACAAAAAGATTTTGAATAATCCTTCAAAATGTCAAGGCACACATCACATCAGCAATTGTTAAATATTTCTTCTGAGGAAGAAGTTAATTTAAAGCACTTTTGATGTTTAATGCCACTCATGACGGCAGCTGAAAATTAACCCTCTGCATTTCCCTCCTCCAGACCTCAGCAGCTGCGGTATAATGTTCTGGGGTGGTAGGATATTTTCAATGCATCTTATTAAAAAGAAATCAAGGCCAGCTTTAGGAAGCTTGAAGGATGAAAAACTCAACAAAACTTCTAAATCAATCCACAGGAAGCAAGGAACTGGGAATATTTTCCTGTCAAATCTATCTATAAAATGGGCCCATTAAAATTCTCCTTTTACTGCAGATGATTCTCCTCCCCGCTGAGTGAATTTCACTGAGGAAATATCAAGCTCCTGGACAAGATGATCCCCATTCTTGTGGGAGGGATAAAGCTGTGTTTGGCAATTTTTGTAGCAATTCCCCCCCTTGTTAGGTGGGTAGGAAGGAGGAGAATGTAAAGACTTCAATAAACCTGTATATATGGGTATGTATTGTTGCTAAGAGAAGAAAGTGCTTGAATTTTATCATAAACACCAAGATGGCCATGAAGTTACAAGTTGACCATGAGACCAATTTTGTTTGGTTTTTTTTAAAGACTCAGTAAAGCTGTGAATCACAAAATTTCCTTCCTTCCTTCAACATTATGGCTCCTAATCATTTCTCATTGAAACTGAAGGAAGTTTTTCAGTCTTGGGAATGAAATTTGTTCTCAGAATGAAATGTAACGTGGTATTTGCCTTGGTGTTGCTCAGTGTTTGCCTTATCTAGCAAAACCATCACCTTTTAAAACTAAAATGTAAAATCAGAAAATATACATCTTTGGGATTTCCATGGGTATGAAATGAATCATTGGCATGAACACTTCTTGTCTACAGTTTCATACTCCCTTTTTAAAAAATGTTCTCCTATTTTCCCTTCTATTTATCTAATTTCTTCATGCCAAGACTTATCAATGCTCAAAATATTTAGAAACACTGTCAAGAGCAGAATATTTTCCCTGATGCCTAAAAATTTTCCTCACCCTAACCTTAATATATCCTCTAAGGAGGTGTTTGGGAGACACTGTAAATAGCAGTAAAACAAGCAACCAAGCAAATAAACAAACAAACTTTTAACATTGTATGGTTAGAGATGTACGAGAAAAGAAAAAAAAAATATAGCCCAAAAAAAATTAGTTTTTTTTCAAGAGAATATGTTGTCCTCAAATTCTGAAAGAAAGTCACTTGCTGAAGCCAGACATAATTAATGAAGTATGAAGTCCCAGAAACATAGTGAGATTCATTGTGACCCAAATGCCAGAACAATATTCAGAAATCCTAAATCCTTTTGCATGAAGAAAATCTGATTGGAAGACTTTGTTTGTAAGGAAAATTACTAGTCTGGTTGAGTTCTTGGAGTGGCCAGAAGCTATTGACTGGACAAATAATCTTTGATAGCAACCAAAAGAAAAAAAAAAACGAAAATACAAGGATAAGTCTCAGTTAGGCTCTCTGTTGCAGTGTAGAGGTATTTATGCAGTGTAGAATGATCATTTATCAGAAATAGAAGGCAGGGGTCTATGCCTTGGGGAAGAATATGGTGAAGAAACATGGTGAGGTAGCTGAAGTTCTGTATGGATCGTCTCACCTATGATATGATTCTTCTACTGCAGTGTGAAGCCTGTGTTCTTTATTGAAGCCTGTGTTCTCTATTTAATCAGCATCTGATGTCAGTGTCAGTCTTTCAAGACTGATTGACCTGGTAACTGAGTGAAACCAGTCAGTAAAACTGGGCAGGTCCCAGGTAGACCCTCTTCTTTACTATCCTGTAATCCCTGTTAGGAAGTGTTAAAACATGGAAATTAAATCTGGTTCTTCTTGCTGCTGTTCTCTGCTCTTAACATATCCAACTCAGTGAGCTGACTTTGACTCCCTCCAACCCAATTAGGCTGTAGAATTTGCATTTGCTCTCTTTTCTGGATTACACCAATATGCCCCTCTAATCCTGGCTCCTGACTTGCTGGTTGTGGCTTCTCTGTGGGAAGGGAATTATAAACCACTAGAGCAGCCTCAAAGCTGTGGATCTCCAAGACTGTCCTAAGCACAGGTAGAATATATCTCTGGTTTTCCAGACTGGCTTTCTATACATAAAAGATTAAAAAAAAAATTCCTCTCCAGATTACTTGTTTTATATAAAGAATACAAGTGAAGTCTCCAATGTAGAGAGCAGGATCCACCTTCAGAGGAAAACTGAATTGAGTTTATCTCACAGAGCTAGATGTGTTGCATGTAGAAGCTTGGAAATATAGAGAAAAAAAGATAAAACTTTGTGTTATATCATTACCAGAAGAAATATTTTGTGTCAGGGATTAGCAGGCCTTTATCTCACCTGAAAGTAAATAAGAAGGGAAACATGTAAAGCTAGGAAACTATTTCATAAGGAAGTCTTTGAGCATTTTATAAAATATGAATGTTAAATAATATATTTGAATATGCAATCCAACTCAACAAAGACATGCACCTGTGGGAGCTCCACCAGTGTCCTCACTATTTATTTATTTAGCTTTTACTTCCTTTTCAGAGATATTAAAATATTATTTACACACTTTTAGAAGCCCTCAATGGCCATTTAATTGTCTTTATGAAGTCACAGAAGGAATGGGACACTACCAAAAAAAATAATATGAGGGATCCTAATTCTACACTTAGTATTTCTACATTAATCAGTAACATCACTCTGTGGAAAACAAAAGAGTGAAGCAGCATTTATATTTTATGAGTTTTGAAGAGTTTTTTGCAATGCAAAGGCACTCAGTTTTTAAAGAGGCAGTTTAGAGAGACACATTATAATCAACAAAGGAAAAAGAATACTAAAAAAAGCCTGCATTGAGAATCTTGAATAGTGAAATCCTGCTAAGTTAAGGAAATAGAAAAGCCCCAAGTACAAATTCTTAAACACAAATTGAATGTGTTCCAATTAAACTGCCAATGATGAAAGAAAGCCATACAGGTGAATATACTGAATTAGGTTTTCAAAATCTGCAGACTAGATTTCATTTTTTTCACCTCCCAGCCATTGCAAACTGTAAAAGATTCTGAGACAACTGAAGAGGGGCCTTTAAGAAATCTAGTACAGCTGTAAATGTGTGACTAATGTATTTCCCAATAGCTTCTATTGCATAATGTACTAAATTTATTTAATTGTGATGGAAGACTTCAGAAGAGTCTTCTAAGGTTCCATGGCACAGACAATAGTAGGATTAAGTAGCTGAGTAACATTCTTCATAATAACATGTCCTCTTTCTGCTTAGGAAAAAACATACATCAGTGTTTTGCATTTAGTTTGGTATCTATTCAGTCTGACAAAGACAGCATTGAGTGTCAGGGATTACGGATTTAGGGACTTGAATTTGGTTACTCTGAGCAAAGCCACCAATGTCTTCCATGGGTTTGTCCCTTCAAAGGTCAGGACAGTTCAATGCAGATATATAAATGAAAACTGTGTGTGATACAAGCCATAGATTCCAACATTTCCCTTGCCTCCCACCTTCGAAGCCTTCACAGTCCCTTCACCACATCACCAAGGAGACAAACTAGAAGGCAGCCCTACCTGACTGAGCCACATCTGAATCAGCACAACGCCTATTTGGTAAGTAAATACACAGCACCCTAAAGGGTACACCACTCCCAGCAAAGCATAAGTGGTTTGCTCTGATCAGATTGTCCCTCATGCCTTGGGATCTCCTATAACAACTTGGGTGCAATCACACAGGCACAAAGCAGGAAAATGTGGGAGAAGTACATATGCACTATCCACCAAGAAAATTCTAATCTCACCTGTCATTCACAAGAAGGCTGTAATATCCATGGAAATGCATTGTAGACTTTGCTGTTCTTATTCTGGAACTATTTAGTGCATTTACATTTTCTATGAAACTCAATCATCTTTCCAGCTTTTCTTTTTGAACCTTTTATTTTTCCCATTAATCTGTTAATAATTGTTGCTTTCCTGACATTCTTGTTCTGTCAGGTTATTATGCATTCCTCAGCATTCTGAAAATGAAAAATGGAAAAAATCACATGCTTTTCAGCTGACTTAACACTGCGTAAAATGCTGAAATTATTAATTGAACATCTTGATTATAAATTAGGTGGAAATAATGTTGAAGAAGCAGCCCCTAGTCATATAGGTTTATTATTAGGGCTACATACTGAATGATTTGAATTCTGTTCTAGTAGTGGTAAATATAGTTATTATGGAAGAATGTGAGCTCGTGGATTTTGGCTGAATGTCAGCTGAATCAAGCAGGGTATTTCATCTATAATTTAAAATTGCATGTCCTAAAACAATGTCTGTGTTATCTCCTGCTTCCACCCTTCCAAGAGTAACGTGGTTATGATCTTACATAAGATAAGGAAATTATTTCAGCCACTCCAGAATAGCTAATTGTCTATAATACTGTTGTCAGCTGTCCCTGTGTGCAGCAGCACCCTACCGTGCTAAGCTCAGTAGACTCACAACACAAAGTTTGCAGTGCATTTATATGATGACTGAGGAATTACAGCTGTTATGGCAGATTTCATCATTAATGCTGGTGATGTTAGATGACCTTATATAACTTGTTTGGATGGCAGACTCATTAAGTGGAAAGATATTATCCAGACTTCATGGGTGCAGCTTTCACTCCCCTGGTGTATTTAGCAGGACCAAGGTTTCACAGTAAGAGTCACTCTGTCAGATACCTCACAGTTTAATGCTGCCTCATAAGTCAGAATTTCTTATCCTCCTGATTTAGCTTAGTGTTTCAGATTGCATATATGTTGGACTATTTTTTTGTGCTTTAGTCTGTGCAACACTGACCTTGGTAGAGTCCCAGGCTGTCCAAGCCATTTAGGCACTACCATAATAGATATGTTAAGCAACAGCTACAATTGTTCTCGTCCATCCAGGTAGGCTTGGAGCTCAAGATCTGCTGCTTGACAAATGTGCTGCCTCACCACTGCCACAGCACAGCGAGGGAACTCTATTCATCTTAACAAATAATGCAAAAGCCAGGGTGTATCTGATTTGAGGCAACTGAAAGGTCCATCTATGTTTGTTTGGGGGCTCTAGAGGGTTGGGGGAAAGGTTTGCCTGAGAGGTTAAGAGTTTATCTCTGTCCTAGATAGAAGAAAACTCTTAAATCTGAACAGATTTTTTTCTTGAGGGTATAGAAATGTGAGGAGACCTTCATTATTTCAAATTTCAGATAACTCTATTTCTCACTATTTTCTTTATCTCCTTTCAACTGTAACCTGTTTCTCCTCTCAAATAAGAAAAACACCCAGTGGTGGGTGGCAAACCTGGGATGTCAGCTAGTAATCTGTTTTAATTTCCTGGCTCTTGCTCATCTGAAAGTTCCAGACTTAGTTCCCTAAGTTGTTTGCTGGAAGAAATTCACAAGGGGAAGAGGGTTTGTTATACCAGTGAAGGATACTCTGTACCCCCAGAATTGCTCCTTGTAGCCTAGAATCTCCTTCTGGACACAGTGAGGCACAAGAATCCTCAGGAAAGCAGGGCTATGGCATACTCTTCTGTGCAGAAATAGCATATGGGGGAGTAGCAAAGAACATCTACAAAAAGAAAAGCAATTTCTACATATTCTGCTCCTTCAAGCCCTTCTCCATATCTGTGTGAAGTAAGTTATTCTTTAGCTGTCCGTATAATACCCAGATGAAGGAAAAAGGGAATATTGCTCTGAACTGACTGAAAAAGCAAAAGCACCAAAAAATTCCAAGTGAAATATATATCCACAAAAAGATCCTTCCTTAATTCCCATGTGAAAAAGTTTAGGCAGCTGTAGATTAGAGAAGATACATAATTTTAACAATGAACCACAATTTCGAAGAGCAACTTGACAAGTCATAAAACCTTAACAGATTTCTGTGGTGAATCCTATGCAACGCTATCAAACAAAGCTTTTACCTACAAGAATTCAATGCTGCTGATACAGAACAGACCAGGAAAATGTCAGGGCAAATTTTTTTATGAGAATCTCATCCACATCACCTCAGTGGGGATAACTGGAGGTGCTTGTTTAAGTGATTCTGTTAGGGAGGATGGGCTCCTGTTTTCCATGTATTTAAATGCTGGCTGTGGGTCACAACTGAACAAACCATGAAGACCAGCAGATTGCTTTCTGAGGCACCATTCCACAAATTTTAGGTGAAGCAGAACAAAAAATTCACTCGACCATCAAGGGCAAATTGCCTTGTGTCTGCTTTGCATCATGTGTTGTCCAACAAAAAATGTGGGTTGAAAGTTGCTGAAGAGTGGAATGTTTTCCTGGGCTACCTTCAGACATTACAAGTGGTTGTGGGGTTTATCCATGCACCCTAAAGTTCTTACTTTCAGGAAAAATGCACAAGGAGGTCTGCTGAAGTCGGAAACACCGACAGAGCAGCCTCATCCTTTCTAGAAAACACAGAATCATAAAATTGTCAAGAAAAGGAAAGACATCTAAAGTCCCTGAGTTCAACCACTAAACCATCACCACTATGTTCACCACTAACCCATGTCCTCAAGTGACATAGCCACACCTTGCCCACTTTCAGAGATGGTTATTCCACCACTTCTTTGGGCAGCTTGTTCCAATGTCTGAACACCCTTTCAGTGAAAAAAAAAAAATCCTAATATCCAATCTAAATCTCTGTTATGCTTTTGGACATTTCCTATTGTACTGACAAACACAGGGCCCAAGCTGTTTTCTTACTTTTGATATTCCTTGATCTTCTCACCTTGGCTCTCATAGGCATCTGATATCTGTTCTGACAGTTCAGGCATTTGACACCCCACTTCTGATATGGCCCAAAATGATGTAAAATTCTTCACTAGATTAAGGAAGGCCTGCAGAATGTGCTCACTATCAGCTTCTCCTTATGTGTGCGTGCTTTTCCAAATGTACAGTTAAATATATAAGCTTTCTCTTACTGATCAAACTTTATTCTGGACTTAAAATCTTCCCAGGCACTTGGTTTATGGCTATTTTTTTTGGTTCTCAGTGTTAAATCAATTGACAGCCTTAGGGTAGGAAGGAATTGTGCTAAAGAATAGGTCACTGCTGAGTTATTTTTGTTGTGTTGGTATTGTTTTCCTTGTTGGTGTGAGGGGATGCCAATTTTTAGGAAACAAAAAACAATAGTAAGCTTGTAGATAATTACATGCCTTAGAAATCCTCAAAAGAGCTGCAAATTAAAAAAAAAAAATTGAATATTTATAACGAAATGGAAGCTTTTAACATAGAGTTGCCCAGAATAACTTGGCCTGACTTGGTTCATAAGCAATATTTTTTTGGCCATATCCAAACCCCAGTGTTGAGGTACCGAAGAATGAGGTTTCTGCCACAGAGAGGCAGAAGTGGTTTGGAGTTATTAATCAATCAACAACTAAAATGTTTGTAGCTCTCTGCCTCTTCCTGACAACACCAATTCTACAAATTTACACCATGATTTTTTGATGGTAATTATGGAGTAGGAAATCAGCAAGGCAACATTCCCCTGTATTGGCATCTATATCTGGTCTTACAATATATTTATATTGGTAAACAACTCGCCTGAGGATTTTTAAATACTAAATATCTTCTTGTGAAAGCCAAGAAGCTTTTTTTTTAATTTAGTTTGTTGAAGTTGTTATTCATACTTTTGGATGTAGATTCTCTGTTGTAATATGAAAAGTGTTCTGAAAATGTTCTAAATATTTGAAGTTTTACTAAAGAATATCATGGTTCATCCATCCGTTCCGTCATCAGCCTGTGTTAGCTCCAAATGCTCCAGAGGAAAATGAAAAAAGACCAAAATTATCAGAAGCAGTATGTTCCAAGATACACATCATAAAACACAAGTGGATAAAATGATACTCCAATATGTAGTTGTTGTTTTTTTTAGCATGAATTGCAATACTTTATTTCCTCAGCTGTTTTGGTTTTTGTTTTGCTCTTAATATTTAAGGCATAAAAAACTTGGCATAATGATTGCCATTTATTGTCCATTCTTTTGTGTTTTAAAATCTCTGTTTTTTTAAAAAATATTCTGGACCATTTACTCAGTATTTAGCATCTAGCAATGCCTGGTACAACATATTTGTGAAAAGGTTTATGAAATCAGGGCATGTAAAAAAACGTTCCTGATTCTAACAAGGTGTTTGAATATCTAGAATCATTGAATCATAGAATTTTTTATGCTGGAAAAAAGCTTTAAGACCATTGAGCCCATTGAGATCACCACTCTGACACATTGCTTAATAACTCTCCCCATGGATAGATTTTCCCTAATATCCAATCTAAAATTTGGTGCAGGCTGGTGCCATTTCCCCCTTTTCAATTTTTTTTTCTTACTTTGGAGAAGAAACTGACTCTGATATTACTACAACCTCTTTTCAGATGGTTGTAGAGGGGTGCAGCCACTCCTGAGCCTCCTTTGCTCCAGAATAAAAACCCCCAGCTCCCTCAGCTGTTACTCATAAGAACTCATTTTCCACACCCTTCTCCAGTTCCACTGCCCTCCTCTGGACATGCTCCAGCTCCTCCATGTCCCGTCTGTCATAAGGGTCCCAAAACTGACCCCAGGATTCAAAAGGGGCCTCAGCAAAGTGCAGGACAGGGGTTCAGTCACTGCCCTGGTTCTGCTGCCAGACTGTTGCTGTCAGATGGCCTCCTTGGCCACCTGGTAACACACTGGCTCCTGTTCAGCAGCTGTTAACCAGCATTTCCAGGTCCCTTCCCCACTGGGCAGCTTTCCAGACACTCTAACCCCAGCTGGAGCTTCAGAGGGATGTTGTGACCCAAGAACAGGATCCAGCACTTGGCCTGGTTGAACCATGACAAAGTTGGTCTCAGCCCATCTACCCTATTTGCCCAAGTTCCTCTGGACTTAATGAGACAAAGACTGCATTCCTATTATTTTATTCAACATCAAGAGGCTCTTGTCTTTATTTCACCCTCAGTATCTTCTATTTGTAGCAGGCATTTGATGTAATGAAAAATCAGAAGTGGAAGTGGAAAATATTCTTTCGTTCTGAGATTCTTTTTGATATCAGGTAGAGCTGTGTACGTTCATCGCCAAATTGCAGGCAAGGAAGGAATCTGGAATATAACAGAACAAATTTTGCATTATGAAATAGAACCAAGGCTTCTCAGACACTTGAAAAATATAGATTAAATGGACTGATTTTATTAAAAAAAACACATACTGGAGTGTTGCGGAAAATTAAAAAAAATCACATCTGGATTTCTGCTAATTTGGTGTTTGGAATGGTAATTTAGGTATATTTTTAAACAAAGGAAAAAGCATCTAGGTTAAACACTATATCAAATAAGAAACAAACAGTATGGTATTCACTCCCTTAAATTTTGTCTATCTAAATGTGAGGCACGCATTTTAAGTTGAACATCAAGACACCTTCTGTACTCAGCACAGAAAGGATATCACTTCCAGATGAACAACAAAATTCATAAACGACTAATGCATCAACAAAAAGATATCTAAGATGGGAGCATGGAGATCAATCACCCTCTTCCAGCAGCTGTGTTTCTCCAGTGACTATGAAGAAAGTCTGGAATCTCAGTGTAAATTTGATGCCTAATGCTGAGACAGATAAAATTAAGTGAGATGAGTCCTATCCTAAATATCTGCCACCCCATCACTTTTTTTCATGGTTGGATTCATTGTTGTTAATGGTTGATTTCACTTTCTGCTCTTAAATACTGGCAAATTGCTCTTGCTCTCTGATTTTCTATACATCAGGAGAATATTTATACAGAGTAAATAAACATTTCCCAAATTACAGGAAAATATTTTTTCTGCACATTTTAAAAAAATCTAACATAAATCTCATGCAGTAAACTTAATCACTCAATTGTTGCTGGAATGTTAAAAGAAATACAAAAAAGGTGGATTTTTCCTTCTAACCTGTTTAAAGCTGTAAACTTGCTAAGCTTCTTTATTCCTTATTTACAGATATAAACCAGAGTTTTCAAGGATTTGCTTTTTAGAGATTATTTCTGTCCTGAAAAAAGAAAAAAATCCTCTAAAATTTCTCTAAACAACAACCCAGAGTAAATCAACATATTCTTTGGATTTTTGATTTATAGCAATGAACTGCTTTGTGTAAATCAACCAATGATCCTCAAAGAAAGGTGCCCTGAGGCTTTAAGGCAACTGAGACCCTGCTCAGAAACCGACTTCAAGTGAAGCAACCTGGTTGAAATATCATCTTCCCAGTTTGAGTAATCTTTTCATTTTTAATTGAAAGTAGGAGCACTGGGCTAGAATATAAAAGGCCTCTCAGTTCTCTGCCAAAGCCCCATGACACCACACATCAACACCTTTTTTTTATTTATCAATGAGTTAATTTACAGTTTTGGAGGGGAAATGTATAGCTGGATGTATGCCACAGTGTTCTGACGTAAAATAACCCCTGGTAGCTCCCTTTGCCAGTGGTTGAACTCATGCTGCTTAGTTCATGATTAAGGTTCAACTTCAGTATGTTATTACCATGCAGGTGGACATAAGTGAATAGTGGAGAGAATTACAGAATAATTTCAAATGTGAAATTTTATATTTCTATATGCCTGTGTCAAAAATATCTTTATTTATTTTTAAAAAATATTTTCTTTGTGGTAAAAGTTTATGAATTCCTACTTTCACTGGAACCCAAATAAAGTTTTTGCTGTTATGCATATTTTCTGTAAGATTTCATGCTGGGCAAATTATATCCACAGCAGTAGAGCATCAATGTGAGGCAGGGAAGCAAACAATTTAATCACAGAAAGAATTCAGAGCAGGTATATAACCTTGTGCATTTTTCATCCCAGCAGCCTGAAGGTCGTTATATCTCAACTGGGAAGAACAAAAGAAGAAACTCTGCTCTGTGAGGACAGACACAGAGTTACAGAATCATTAAGGCTGGAAAAGACCTCCAAGATCATTGAGTCCAACCATTAAGCCAACATCACCAAAATCACCACTAAACCATGTCCCTAATTGCCATTTCCACATGTCTTTGAACACTTTCAGTCGTGGTGACTCCAAGAATGATCCAGGCTAAGTACCCCCAGCTCCCTCAGCTGCTCCTATTGGAGGGTAACAAATGTCAACTGCAAAAGCTTTTCTTGAGCAAGTACTGCCAGAAAGAAAAAAAAAAAAAAACAAACATAAAACCCTCCAAACAAGCAAAAATCAACCAGATAAAAAAAAAATCAGAAACTCATTAGTTACCCCAGATTTTGGAAGACCATTTTCCTTTGTTCTGTTTTTGAAAAAAGCTTTAAATACCTTAAATACGGACTTGCAGAAGCACAGCCTTGATGAAGTTTATCTCAGAGCACCAGTCCTTCAATGACTTTTTAGGGTGACTGTCTGGGAAGTATGGAAGTGTTTCTTCTCTGGTTGAAAGTAAATGATTCAAGTTGTAACAGCTAATGGCCTTACTCTCAAATATGTGGTTCAAGTGGCCAAGACTTGCATTCCAGCATGGAGATTCTCAGGTATTTTGTGTGGGCAATTCTATTTAAGCAGTAAGGGATATTTTTTTCCTTTAAGAAGGAAAAGTTGAAATGTATTACCAAAAACTATATTTAAAAAAGGAGAAATTTTCCCCTTAAAAAGCATATGTCAGTCACCATACCAAAGAATTTGAAGAATCACAATTTTCAGTGTTTTCTTCCCATCTGCCAGAAATTGAAGTGTATTCTAAAGTCTGTAATAATAAAATGAAAATAAAAGAACCAGGCTTCCTCCTGAAGCTTTTTCAAACAGTAAATACATTTATTTATCAACCTACAGTATCAGATATACCTGCTCCCAGTGGACTCACTTAGTACCAGGAATTATTGCTGAGCAGAAAGCTTATTTAATCTATTATGGGTCAGATTTTTTATCAATCTGCTTAATTAGAGTTCTCTGCCTCCCTCTCTCTTTTTTTTTTTTTAACAGCTTAATGAGGAGTTTCATCACTCCTGCCAAGATGAGTTGGGTGTTTTCAAGCAGATGAGTGTGATGTCAGTAAATATGCAATATGATGTATCTTTCTTGTATTTTCCAAGCAGAAGTAGGGTCAAAAGCTTCATTAGTTCAATAATATTTCAGGGAACTCTTTAAAACTTTTAATAAGGCCACGATAACACACACATGATCCTTTTCAAGCTAGAGCCTCCTAAAAGCTAAATTAGATGTTTAATGAAAATTAGTCATCTAGGCTCCTTATAAAACTTTCAGATAGTTTTATATGAAATAAACCCCATTTTTGGAGTGTCTTTCATGAGGGAACTACTTCCACATAACATTTTAATTGAAATTATATAGTATCAAATGGGAGAGGGAATTGGGAATAGCATCTCAGTTGTTCCAAACAATGACCTCATTTGTTATATGGAAATCATTCCTTGATGAAAATACATTAAGAAATAATAGGACTATATTAGGGTAAACAAGTAACTATGAAAGTTTTTTGAAATTATTCCCCTAATTAAAAAATAAAAAATACTGTAACCCTGAGACAGCTTTCTGCTATTAATAGACCTCACTAAATTATGAAAGTCTGAAAAATAATAGTAACTGAAGAGGATCTAACTTAATGGGAAGTGTAATCTGTGATCTGTGAAATAACTGTGATTATTACTTACATCACGGTTTCTACCTCTGTAGCCTGAATTTGCTGAAGTTTTTGTGGGCCTGTATGGTGTGTGATCCTGCTCAGCATTATACCAAACAGTAAAAATGTAACTTTGCAGAGCAAGTTAAATTTCAAGACTCTGTAAAGATAGGCCACTACAACCTCTCTGTCGTACTGCAAGAACCTACCTCAGCTGAAGTTACTGGAAGATTTTCTTCCCCCCAGACTTCAGCATTTCTATGCATTTCACATGGAGCATTTTCCTTAAACCTCCAGAAGATGTAAATCCACAGAAGTCTATTCATTTTGTATTTTGGTGGTGTAACCCCATTGTATGCTCATCAAGAATCTGTTCCCAAAGAATTTCTGTCAACTACAAACACACAAGCAATGGGACGAGATGATGTTTTCAGTTAAGTCAGTACAGATATTAATATTGAATTCAATACCACCAGCATTTTAATCACAGAAGCTTTTTAACTCAGAGTTTCCCACTAGCTTAAGAGAAATACTCAAGTGAAAAAGAATGGTAAAATGAACAAACTTTGCAAAATCATTCATGACTTAAAACAGCAAGTATCTGAAGAGAGCAAGTATGACGGACAACTTAGAAGTATAACATCTGTAAAAAGATTAAAACTGACTTATTATTATTATAAATAAATATTAATTAATTTATTATTTATTTACTTATTTATTGTAAGTAAATACTCCCAAGATAATAGTAGCAGAATTTTCTGGTGAAATAGCCAATGTGTATAGGTTGAAAAATAAAAAAGGCTGCATTATCTACATTTGATTTCATAGATTATCTGTAAAAAGACAGGTGGCTTTATGAGAAAGCAAAATAAGTCTTACATTTACATCATTGTTTTGTTGGTTTTTTTTATGGAAAATGCTGAGATGAAAGGCTTTTTAGAAAGGAGAAGGAAATGATCTAGGTGAAAAACACGTACTCTCTTACAGGCAATCAGATATTGTTTATAAAAGTTTCTGCAGCTGGAAAAATATTGAGCCAACCTTATTGAAACAGAGTCAAGAGATTATGAATAACCAATCTCTAAGGAATCAGCAAGCATACATGGGATTTCTGTTTGAACAATGATCTAATCTGTGCTTTTATTACTTACTATTGGTAAAATCCTGGCTCTGCTAAAGTCACACTGACAAAACAATGTGATTTTGCTCCACTTTAATTATATTTCCCTTTCAAAATATACATGATCATTCTGGAGTTCTGGAGATGATGGAGTTTTTCTCATGTTCTTTATATTATAGTAGCCTGAATTAGTAGCAGTAAGATGTACTCCTCATTTATTTTTACTGATTCTGTAATAAAGGACCAGAAGAAAATAGTATGCATCTTATTTGGGAGATAATTGTGGTGCTCTCTTAAGGTAAAGCTACACTTTCATTTCATGAAAAATACCCTGAACTCTCTGCAAATCAGCATAATACAAAAAGGCAAGGGTTTTTTTGGTCTTTATACCATCTGTTTTCTATATTCAGATTACCAAAAAGATCCAGAAGAATAAAATTATAAGATCTATGCAAAGACCTTTTTTAACTGGGGTGAGCAGAGAAAAACCCCCAGGTGTCCAATTCTGAGGGACATAAATAATTAAAAGTTTCCTATAAACCACAAAAATAAATTTAAAATCTCTAAAATAAGTAAATCTCCCTGTCTGTCTCTCCATCAATCCATTCGTCTCCCACAAAGATAAAATTTCTCACTGTCTACACAGTGGTTATTTGGTTTGAAAATTCATTATTCTGGTATGATTTGAAATGTCAAAAAGGTATGTACTCCCCAGCTATGTATGTATGACTGTAAGTGCTTTAGAATATATGGTTTAAATGTTCAGGATACAAGTATCCATTGATCAAATGAATTCTTACCAGCAGCTGTGTTCTTTCAGAGAGATGACAATTTCCTGATAATTCAAATAATACAGCATTTTGAAGTCTTTTTGAGATTAAGAAGTCCATAAAAAAAGTAAGATAATCTCAGGCCACTGGTCAGCCACAATGTGTTACATAAAGTCACCATCCTTATGGCAAATTCCCGTGAAAAATAACACAGGTCACATCAAAATCTTCAGCAGCTAGTGACTTTGTTCACTCCATCTCAGGTGCCAGAGTGGATCCAGTCCAGCCCAGGAAGAATGAACTGGCATAGATGGAATGACAGACATTAGGCATAATACTTTTTATATCAAGCCTTTGGCAAGTTACTTGTTGGAAAAATCTGTTCTCATGAACACAATCCAAAATACGCAAGTTGTGCTACTAAGGCATATGATAACTTCTAATACCCAGGGATATGCTAATACCTACCATCCTGGGATATGCCAAACTATTGCCAGGATAATGGCTCCTTCCAGATGCCAGACAAGGTCCTTTTGACAGCCTTAGGGCATTTCAGTATAAAAGCAGCTTTGACTGGGTTGTTCAGAGCAGCAGATCTTTTATCTTCCTCCAACCCCCCCAACAGAAACTGTAAATAAACTTTGAATGAAAAGAGGATGGATGCATTTACTGCTCTGGGTTTTTTTTACTGGTTTTTCTGAGGGTTTGTAAGGATTTTGTTTGTTTGTATTTTTAATCTCTCCACATGTTGCATCTAATACAAAAAAAAATCTTCTTTACTATTATTTATAGATCATGGACACCAGAAAATAATAACAAACACAACCATTACAAATACAAACATAATGAAAAAAAAAAAGCATAGAAATAAGGCTTTACCATTTGGGTTGTTTCAGAACACTAAAGGAAGAAGGTTACTAGGCATGAAAACAACAGATTCCATGTGATTAGTTGCTACATATGGACAATTTTTCAATGAAATATTAAGGTTGGTGGAGTGCTCTGTTCACAAAGTAGTAGCAAATCCTCAATTATTAGATTATATACCAAATAAATTGCTTAATACATACCTAAATGTTCAAGAAGTTCAATTTCTAATAGTGAAAGTTTATTTATTTTTTCATTTAAAAATTATATTTATAGAAACTATTAAAAATGCACAAACACTTAAGAACATAGATGGTCAAAGAACTGCATATTCTTCATAGAAAACTGATCATAAAATATACAGATGAAAAGGGATAGGTGATCCTCCAGAACAACTGGTAGAATTTCAATCAGGTTCAAAATAAATTTTGGGAAAAAAATAAAAAAGAGTAACCATGAAACACAAAGCTACTGCAGGAGGTTTTACCAGTATATCAACTACTAATTAAACTTAATTAAATTTAATTAATATCATTTAATATTAATAATAATATTAAGTTCTACATTATTATATATTCATATTAATTAAGATGAATTATTAAAAATTGAAATAGCTTAAAAGAGTGTAAAGCTGATTTATTAATTATTTAAAGATTTAGCATCAAAACTGTTTATTTTCCTAAAGTACACAATAGTTCTAGGCTGCCATGAGGGACCTGTATGGTCTTCCTCTCATGACATACCAGATGCATTAATATTTAATCAGAAGTGCCATTGCATACTCAAACAAGTTAACCAGCTACAGACAAGCTGGTTTAGCCCCTGAACATATTCACTTGCATTCTGAAAGCGTGCAGAGTCTACCCAAACTGAGAAGTCACCTTTTCCTCAAGTCTAATTAAACTGATTGCAGGGACGGGCTAATGAGACTGGGATTAGGTTACCTCTTCTGAGTAATGCACTCCATAAAAAATCAATTTACCTCACAATCAGCAGCACCTTTTGTATATAACTTTAGTGTACATTTCTCAAGGAATGCAGCTTGGAATGTCTGCATAATGCAAGCAAGGACCTTAGGCAGTGAATGGTTGAATGACCTTCACCAGGAGGTCTAGGGAGAAGCAAGGACCAGAGCAACTTTCCCAAGTTTGACACTAGCACCTTACTCCTTGGTAATTTTTCTTCCACTTAATTCGTTTGGATTGGCACAAAGGTCTCTAGGAGAAACTTTATTGCCCACGTGGTATGAGGTTTCAGACTAGATGGCCTTTTTGTCCTTGACAGCAAGGAATGTCAAGGGAGCTATGAAAATATAGTACAGGCTTAATACTGGAGGTACTGTGTGTATTTTTAATACCCATACACACATCAGAAGGTGAAAAACAAGATAGCAGTAAAAAAATCAAGCAGTCACACAAAGAAAAGTTTCTCAGATCAGTTCTATTGACCTTGCTCTTGGTTCTTGTCAGTTCCCCACATTATACAGTGAATTCTTCCATATATCTCTGGGAAATAGAAATCTTCACAGAGATACAGCATGAAGGAGAAACACTTAATGGGCCACATTACAGCAAAATCTATTGATCTGCTTTCTTTTACTTGTAGGCATGATTGAGGGCTCAAGTAATTGAATTTTCTTCTTGTAGTCTGACATTTTATTTTCTAATTTTTTTTTCTTTGTTCTTGAGACATGCTAAGCAAACAGAGATGAGACTGAAGCAGGGTCAGCCTAGGCAAGGAGAATAGTCTAGGCAAGGAGATCTGTCTGAACTTCCTTTTTCCTTCCTGCTAATTTGGACAGCTGTTGGGACCAAAATTGGACATTGGCACCTTCTGAGTCCTTCCATGGAGTTGGCAAATGGAGAAAGTAGTAATTTCTTTAAATTGGAATTTAATCCTGATGATCACATCACTCTTAGCTAATTTCCATAATGCTTATAGAGCCAAATTTGCACTTAAATCTTAGTACAGTAAATGTAGACATCCAGCAGAAATTACATGAAGACAATTTTCTATGACCAGGAGTCACTTATCATCCTGTTACAAAGACCCTAGGCCAGAAACTCCAGACAGTTTAATGAAGTCATTTTAGAAAATCACAATATTTCAGAGTATCCTACTCTCCTTGTAATCCATTGTCAGAGGACATGATTGAAGGTCCAGAGATAGGTCAGTTATTAGCTTATCAAAAATCCCTTTCATCGCTGCTGAGGATTTATAATCAACCAAGAGACATGCAGCTGTCAGGATGCGGCCAGGAACACATGCAATGCTGGGCTGGGCAGAATACAAATGATCATATAAGATCGATCAGATGATTTTTATAAGATCAATCAGGTGATTTGTCCTTGCACTTGGCTGTTTAGGGAGTGTATCTACAGCCTTTGATGATGCTACCCAAGTCCTTCTTGGTTTATTTCTTTTTCTTGCTCTATTTCTTCTCCAAATTTTTAGGTCCCAAGACACAAAATTCACAAAAGTGAATCTTGCAAATCATTGTTCACATATAAAACAGTCTACAAAATCAGTAATGAGCAACTGAAATACTGGCAGTCACAGAATTTTAAATTATGCTGAATTGGAAGGGATCCACAAGAATCGTCAAAGCCCAGCTCCTGGGCCTGCACAGGACTACAGGAGAAATGAATACATCTTACTTCTTTCATCTCTCTTTTACTTTTGCTTTCTTTCTATCCTTTCTATTTTCTTCTCTTTTCTTCCTGTTTTCCTTCCTATTATGCAGTAGTTATGAGGCAATACTTATCAGTGAATAACATAGCAAGGCTAGGGAGAAAATAAGAATGACCTTTAAAGTCATCATGGAAATAGTTGAGATAATTCAAGGATAAATTATGTTGGTTTGATTGCTGAGTGGTTTGCTTTGTTTTGTTTTGTTTTTGTGGAGGCTTTTTTGTTGTTTTTTTTTTTTTTTGGTTTTTTTTTCCTGGAGTTTTGTATGCTCCAGGACAAGCCTCTGATCTTATCCCTCAGGTAACTTAGTGAGTTGCATATGAAATAATCTAGGAGGAGTTCTGTGTGAAATTCTTGCTGCAATGATCACAGGTGGTGATGTTAAAGGGGTTTATGTTATGGCCCGGACTACATTCTTCCAACCTCTTCTAAATTCATTCTCTAGCAGAAAAGCAATTTCCATTGAACTCATAGCTATGCTGCTGTTACTTCAGATTAATGATTTACTGATATAGGAACCAAAGGACTTGGACAGATATTTTCCATGTCTGTAAATCTTTGCAACAGATTGAGGTAAAATGATCTTCTTGCAAGCCTCTCTTTCACTTTTCATTTCAGTCCATAATTATAAATAATATGCTTTGTAGAACAAATGAGGGGACTTCTTTTTTTTGACAAAACACCAATTAATTTAAAAGTTCTGTCTTTGTAAGGATTTCATTCAGGACTAGACATTGTTTTGATTGGTTTAATTCAATGAACATTAAAAAAAAAGTATATCCAGTAACTTTTGTGTCCAGTTTATTAAACTTTTTCATTAGAAAAAAGAAGAAAGAAAAGTGAAACTTGATTTCTGTACCATATCCCAACAGTCAAATTGTGCAGAGGAACCTTGATACAGAAACCCATCGGCTTGGCCAACAATTCTGCACCACTCTACCTCTCCCAAAATACAACAAAAAGCTAAACTATGTCACAGAGTATTGCAAATTAACTGTTTTACACACAGGCTCTACTGTATTGGGAAATATATTAATAGACACCGTTTCTTTTGTGATTTGCAGCCACCTTAGCTCTTTTGAGCTTAACAGGACAAATTGTGTAACCCAGCTAAATTTCCTACAGAAATAATTGTGTAAAGTGACCACAGATCAGAAAATGAATTTTTGGTTTTTTCAGCAAAAGTGCATCATATTGCATGTCTTCTGAGTCTTTCTTTCTTTCTTTCTTTCTTGCTTTCTTGCTTTCTTTCTGATTTTAATGCTGTGATAAATCATGTGTAAGGAAAATAACAATAAAAAATTTAAATTTTACAACTCTTAATCCAGGAGACTACAAAAACAATAGAATTTAAAGTTAAACTCACACATGAGTGCTTTCAGGAGCTAGCAGCATGCTAGGGTAGCAGTTTGAATTTCATTTTTAAACATTTCCACAGGTAAATGGCACAGAAGAAGATGTTACAGGATATTAGATATATTTAAATCAGAAACTGCTTCCTTTTCATTTTGGTGGAAAGACTTATGACAATATTGAAAATGAAATTGTATCCTCTTTATTTATTTAATCCAAAAGCTAATAAAGGAACTAATTTCCTAAACTAATAAGACTGAGAGTAGATAAAGTCTTGTAACCAGCCAGCACATCTCTCTCCAGTGGAGGATGGGCATGTTTTAGGGAAGGTCCTGATAAGAAGCTTTGTTAGTATGGTGAACCTTCTCTATCAGTCTCCAGATTTATAAGCCTTACTTTGTTGGTTAAGAGCATGTGTATGCACAAGGGCAATAGCGTGACATTGATTTCTTTAGGAGCTCCTCTTCAAAATCAATGGAAAACTGTGTTTAAAAATTGAAGGTACGTTATGGTGTTAGAATGCAATATCTTATGACCTGATCCAAAAGACCCTTAGGTTAAGTTTCATCATCTGGAGTTTAGACATCTAGCCAAACTAGCTATTTTAACTCCTCTCTGTGATCAATGTAGAGAAATAGGTGCCTTTTTTTTACATGAAGTGTGATTTATCCTTTGTATTCAGTCTGAGAGTAGAGAGGGGAACAGTTAACCTTTTCCTCTCATTTTCTGTAAACATTTCAGTCTGCAAGTTTTTCTCTTTTCTCACCTTCTCAGCAAGTACACAAATCCTCACAAAATCCAGATCTCTCCCTGTTTGCAAGTTTCCTTTTAAAGTATTTCTGCACACCAAAACCAATGCCAAAATAAGCCAGAAATACAAATAAAACATACAGTGAATCAATATCATTCCTAAAAATTACTACTCAAGAAGGCCAAGGCAAATTCCCATTTTCCAGCATCATCTCTTATATAAAAATAGTTCCTAAAATTCCAGCCAGGATTTCAGCCCTGGCACATTAACTTCAGTAGATACAGACAGCAGAAGGTAGTCTCTGCCCTAAGAGCTCATAATCTAAGAAGACAAGATAACAAAGTCTGTAAGGAAGGGACAGGGGCACAAAAACATTAAGGGTGAAATTCCAGTCTTAGTAAAAGAAATGGAAGTTTCACAAACATTGCTCGGATTTCAGCCTAGATAGTTTTCCAAAGACACACAGTAAGAGGCTGCTCAGAGGAGCTGTGGCTGCCCTGTTTCTGGAAGTGTTGGAAGACATGTTCAAGGCCTTACACAAGTGATGGAGGAGCCAAAAACGAGAGGTGTCACACTGGTCCTTGTGTTCACCCACAGTGAGGGGCTGGTGGGGAGGTGATGCTCCAAGTCAGCCTTGGCTGCAGTGACCATGAGAAGGTGCAGCTGGAGATCTCCAGGACAGTGAGGAGGGCATGCAGCAAACTCACTGCCCTGGGTTTCAGAGACCAGACTCTGGCATCTTCAAGGACCTCCTCAGTAGAGTCCCATGGGATAGAGCCCTGGAGGGCAGAGGGGACCAAGAATGAGGCTGAATTTAAAGGGTCATCAACTCAAAGCTCGAGTGATACAATCCTATGCACAGCTACAGGTGTGCTGGAGAAGTGATTGAGAGCAGCCCTGAGGAGATCAACTTGGTAGGTGATGGCTGATGAAAAATAACTTGAGCCAGCAGTGAGTGCTCACAGCCCAGAAAGCCAAAAGTATCCTGGGCTGCATCCAAATGGCATGGGCAGCAGTTCAAGGGAGAGGATTCTCTCCCCTCTACTCTGTTCTTGAGAGAGTTGGAGGGAGGCTCTTCTTCGGGAGCTGTAGTGACAGGACAAGGAGTAATGGCTAAAAGCCAAAAAAGAAGAAATTTAGATTAGTTATTAGAAATAAGTTCTTTGAAGGTGGTGAGGTCCTGCAACAGGTTACCCGGGGAGGCTCTGGATGCCACATCCATGGAAGTGTTCAAGGCCAGGTTGGATGGGGCTTGGAGCAACCTGAGAGGTGTTCCAGCCCCTGGAAGGGGTGTTGGAACTAGATAATCTTTAATGTTCCTTCCAGCTCAAACCATTCTGTGATTCCACAAAAACTGTGTCTGATCTTGGAACTGGACTACAAGACCCTCCTGGATTTCAAAGCCATGTAATTTTGTACATAAGTTAGTACTACTTTTTGACTTCTGCTCTAAGTACAGAGGGTAATTCTCTTGATACAACATGAAAAAAAATAGCAATACTAAAAAGGCAAAACCACACATAGAATTTTGGTTATCAGCTTCAGAAATATATTTACTGATTCTCATCCCATGCACATTTGTTGACTGTAAGACTCCTAATTTGCTACATCATTTTAAATGAGAGGGGATGTGGATAATTTTTAAGCAGTCTATCAGCACAATGAAAGAAACCCACAGATTTGTCAATTCGATCACTAGTCTCTTTCTCTTTCCTCATTATCTTCTTATTATAAGGAAAAAATAGTGTCTTATCACTTCAGCAAATAAACAAAAAAACTCTTTGTTTCAGTCTTTCAGCCCCCCACACATACTGGGAAGAGGGTAGAATTTGGCAGTGTCCCTTTAAATTGTCTTTGATTCCTGCATACAACTCTTCTCCCGGGTTTTAGTGCCATATTGTAATGTTAAAGTGTAAAACTCTGCATCTGCTGAGGCATTTGGCTGGAAAAGCAAGTATGTCAACGGCTGTCCCTAGCTGCCATCACACATATGGATTTTCTGTGTTCAGCTCTGCCATCTGGTAGTTAGACCTAAATTCACTCCTCATTGAGTAAGGACTATCTACCATATCATACTTCATTCTATATGCTATCCCTTTTCATAGCCTTGTTTTATGAAACTTTATGTAGTGTTTGTGTGTCCCATATGTGTGAAAATATTGAAAGTGTTCAGAAATATTGAGGAAACACTTTCTGGGTATGGCCCAGCCAAACACACACACACACACACACACACACACACACGTGTATGTGTGTACAGGCACACTCACATGCCAACAGAGGACCTTCTCCAGGGGAAGAGCAGTAAGGGATCCTACTTGAAGACACAACTCTGCAAATGTAATTTCTAGTGCTGTTGATTAGAACTTGGAAATGAACATAGCAATCTATAAACAGAAACTAGTGTCATTTGAAAAGGACCACTTAACAGCGTAATGAGGATGTGGGTTAATATCTTTTACAGTCTCTTTTCCCTACTTGTGACATCGTTGGTAGCAGCTTAATCTGGTGACATTTCCTTCCCTCATTACTATTTTGTCACAGGAATAAAGCACTGGGATTTTATGGCTTCTTACCAGAGCAGGTGCAGCTGTATTGGATTGACTTTTTCAATCCTTAAATGCCTGAACCATCTTTCCTTCTCCTTGCCAGGCTCTGCTTATGTCTTCCACTTGAGTAGGTTTTTAGGATGAACTGCTGGAACAGTGAAAAATGCATTTTACTGAAAAGTTAAAAATGGGGAGTCTGCAAGATCTCAGTAGATTTCAGGAGGACTAGATCAAGATTATTTTCTTTGAACAACAGAAAAGGGGTTGAGATGAACTTAAATCTCTGCTGGTGCCAAGACTCATGAATCATCAGGATTATTAAATACTTTTTTCTTTATGATGTTTTAGGAATTGTGCTGTTAGTAGCTACAACTTTTTGTAGAATATAAATCAGAATCAGCTGTGGGGTCTGAATTGCCCTTGTGTTGGGAAGGTAGAGAGGTGACTGATGACAAGCTCTGGCAAGAATGAGGAGAAAGGAGTGTAAAAGCCTCTGAACCTGAGCAACCTGTGTCTTATTAAAACAAATCTATTGGTTTTAACATTTTTGAGGAAAGATATTACTCTGAGTTAGTTACTCTATGTAAGAAAGTAAACTGAAAGTTATACCTAGCTCTTTAGTGCCACAGGTTTTCCATGGATTTCAGTTCCAGTGAATGAAGACTAGACTAGGTGTAAGCCATTATTAGGTGGTCAGGGATCGCAAAAATCTTTTGTGTGTGTGTGTGTGTATATATATATATATAATGGTGCCTTAAAATTATGTGCTATAGCCAGGTTTTCACTCTTCTCTCCCTCACATAAGCCCTGAGCTTTGTTTAGAGCTTAGTTTGATTCCAGCCCACCTACCATCAGGCACTAACCAAGGCCCACAAAAGTGGTGGTTTTGGCTCAGTAGACAGAGGTAGAGAGTAAATAAAGTTCTTATCAGTTGGTGCCTGGTCATTTTTAGCATCTTTGATGTACTTGAGACATCCATATCATTCCAGCACACACGTAATGAAGCTCCTTCTGAAGAGCCAGGCAAGATAACACAGGAGATCGGACAGGACAGTAGGTGCTCCTTTTTTTGGCACCTGAATGTCACCACTCCTGTTGCCTGCACAAAATGACTCAGCCTTTTTATGATCTGAGCCTCAACCAGAGATTAATTTTCTTTCTGTGACCAGTGACCTTCAAAAACAGCACAAAAATAACAACACAAAGAGAAATTAATCATCATGTCTTCTGAGCAAAACGTAAATGGGACTTCTAACCATAACTTGTGATTGGTTGCAAAAACTTTACAATGCTGTTCTAGGTGTGCTTACTGACCCAAGAAATCAACACAGAATTAGCCAGTATGACTCAGGTCTTGTGGGAGACACACATTTCTCTGGAATGGCAGCTGGAAAGCAGGCAGGATCTTAGGGTATCTCCAATAGCACTGAACAGCCAAATCTCATCTTATTAAAACAATGGTGGCAGAAGGTACCTTCAGAGGCCAATCCATCTGACCTTTCTGGTGTTTATTTCAGGACAAAAGGAATCATGCTCTAAAAGCACCTCACCATTTCCATAGATATCAAGTGGATAGCCTATCCTAAAGTGAAGCCTTTGGAATTTGGTGAGATGAATCTCATACTATTCTCAGGTTAACCTTGAACAACTGTGAGACATAGGAACAAACAATTTAAAATAAAAAAATGAACTGGCCAGATGTCAAGAAAATATGTCTCATCTGTGTGCTCTAATGAAGTAAGTACAGATGTTCCAAAAGAAATGATGGAAGTAATTGAGCTTTGAATAAAAAAAAAAGAAAAAATTGGATGCATTAACGCCTTTGAGGTTATCATGCAAGGAAAAATCATCTGTAAGTGTGAATGAGACAGAAAAATGGCTTTATATATCTTTCAGCTCTATCCTATTTTCCTTTATATGATCACTTTTTTTCCTTTCTTTCTCTTTTCTTCACCCCCCTCAGGCACTATGTTTGATCTCTTACATCACATACATGGCTCTTCATTGCTTCTCTTATTTGCATTTATTTATCTTCTGGAGACTGCATCACTACACAATCAAACAAAATTATTGAACCTTGAAACAGTTCTAGATTGCAAAGATGACACCATAGTAAATTCACATTTGAAATAAAACCTAATCAAATATTATGAGAGGGTATGTATCAAATCAACCTCCCAAGAGTGTTTGCATTATAAACTTAATTTTTCAAGACTATGTTTGCATAAACGTCCAGCCAAGTTCACCTCCAGTGCAACTCGTACCAAAGTCAACTGAGTTACGTTAAGAATCAACTGCAGTCTATTTATGCATTACAGGACAGTTTAATTTATCTATTAGCTTTATCTTTTGTAATGTTAGAGGTAGCAAAAGACTGTAGATAAGATATCTTTGTAGTACCAGTTCAAACTAAGTATTGAAACTTCTTTATCTACTTTTTTAATTACAAATAAAAATAAATACAAAAATGAAACAAAAGTGTGAATAATATTGATGTTTGGGATGCATATTTTAGTGCTTTTGCTTATTTTTCTGCCAAAAGAATCAATCAATTAAATAATCAATCAATCCATTGCTCATCAGAATAGAAGCTGAAAAATGTGCATTTAATCATATATATAATTAAGAGCTGACATGACAGGAAAATCAAAAAATCAGATCTTGTATTCTTCATCCTCACTATTGTTTCAACAAAAGACTGAAACTTTAACTTTGTCCTTCAATTTATTCTTCTAACCAGCTTTTTCCTTATTCTGAACCTCCTGAAACCTGTTTATGTGCTTCAGCTTATCACAATATTGTGCTACAAGATCTGGAGGTGCCATGGAAAAGCAAACACTCTAGACAAGTTATCACAAAAAGCATTAATATATCTAGTTTTTGGATGTACCTTGTCTCTGAATCTTCAGGTCTCATTTACAAAATGAAAGGAGCAAAAGTAGTTCTGCCTTTCACATGGGTTCTAGTGTTGAAATTCCATCCAGATCTTAAAATTCTAATGACCCTAGGGGGGAAAAAAGTATACACACACCAAAAAAACCCTAAAAAATAAACAAAAAAAAACCCCCAAAAAACCAAAAGAAAACCAAACCACTAAAACAAAACAAAAAAAACCCAAACAAACTCCTCCCAAACAAACAAAACCAAACAAAAAATCCCCACCAAAGTCCCAGTAGAACATTTTCACTTGCAACTTTCTTATATTTTTTACCTGAAAATATTTGAGTTGATAGGCCATATATCACATCACACAGAGGGGTTATCATCAGTACTATCTTGTCCCAGTGGGGGTTTGTGTATATGGATAAAGGAGAAAAGCATCCAAAAAGGTTAGCAACTTGTGAAACCACAGCAGCAAAAGCTCAAGCAGATTCTTGGGAAAAGAATAGCCTTGTGACCCAACATTCTAATATTTTAAAAGCTTGATATCATTATTATTTTAATTAAAATATTAGTCTTCCTGAGACTGCTCTGAATAACCCAGTCTGAGTTCATATCTGACCCTGGTTTGAGCAGGATGTTGAGTCCAACATCATGACCTCTTGAAGTTCCTTCCAACTGAAATTACCCTGTTTTGTTTCCACCCTATGTTACAATAAAGTGCACACCAAACCCCTAACCAGGTCAGCAGCTGTTAAGAATCGTGTATGTGCCAGAGAGACATAAGAGGTGAGGAAGTCCACACATGGTTAAGAATCAAAAGGTGGAAGGCGTGTCCTTGGGATCCCAGCAGAGTACCGTGGGGTGGGACTGAAACTGGCTTATGGAAGTTCCTGAGGGGACCTCATCATCTACATCTGAATATTTTTTGATTTTTACTGACAATGATTGAGGTTATCTTCCAGGCCTTGTCACAAATTTTTTATTGTCTAAGGAGTTGTACAGGTAGGTAGTGCAGTTGAACTGCACTGGAGCTGTGGTGACAGCTTGAAGAACTGGTTGCTGTTCTTCCTCCTCTGCCTCCCTAGAAACCTCATATGACATGGAAGAGTTTTATCTGTTTTATGAGCTGAGAAGAAGAAAGGATAAAATCTGTCACAAATACAACAGCATCTTCAGATACAGAATATCCTTCAAGTGCCTGCCACAAAAAAAAAAAAAAAAAACCAAAAAAAACCAAAACCAAACAAACAAACAAAAAAACCTCCTCTGACATCTAGCCATTTAAAAGCATTTCAGCATAAAAGCCAAACTTCTTATCCAGAAGGATCAGGGACTGGGTGTTGGACAGGAAAAGGAGACAGGAGCAGGATGAACAGCTGGTGTAAAAAACAAATCTGAGGACCCGGAAAAATCATAGAACCATGGAATCGCTTGGGTTGGGAGGGATCTTTAAGATCATCTTGTTCCAACCCTCCACTGCCATAGGCAGGGGCATCTTCCACTAAACTAGGTTGGTTCACGCCCTACTCAGCATGGCCTTAAACACTTCCAGACATGGAGGAACCACAGCTGCCCTGAGAAAGTATGCTAGTGCCTCACCACCCACACACTAAGGAATTTCTTCCTAACATCTGATCTACATATATCCTCTTTTAGTTCAAAATCATGTTCCTTTAGCCTGAAGTGTATCACGGAAGGTTTAGATTCGATATTGGTAAAAGGTTCTTCATCCAGAGGGAGGCTGGGCACTGGAACAGGTTCCCCAGGTAGTGGTCACAGTCCCAAACCTGACAGAATTCAGGGAGCATTTGAACAATGCTCTCAAGGGCATGGTGTGACCCTTGGGGATGCTTATGAGCAAGGTTAAGAGTTGGGCTGGATGACCCTTGTGGCTCCTTTCCGACTCTGCATATTCTGTGATTGTGTTTCTATCACCATCTGCCCACGTAAATGTTTTGTTGTTCCCATGTTTTGTGAAACACTTTCCTCTTTTTCCATCTTCAGCCCTGTATGCATACAATTTTCTCCACAAATGCTGCTGAGCTTCATGAACTTTCAGGTACAGCCAGAGGAGACATTTCCCAATTGTACCATACCCCCAGCAGTGTGCTGTGCAGACAGTTGTCTGCTTTGTCTACACTTACACACTGAGCCCTGACTCACTGATAAAATATTTGCAAGTGTTCAGCATGCCAGTACAATAATACCCTGCCTGTGCTGGACTGTCATTTCCCTTGCTTAATTAGAGCAGGGGCAAGTCAACATCCAGAATATTTTGAGTTGCTTGAACAAATACTGCATCTAACCTAAAAGAGGCAGTTTGAACACAGGCACGCAAATGCTTCACATCTGTCTTGATGTATTACATGACTATAAATTTGTAGAAGTAAATAATGAGGAGATGTGTTTCAGCATTCAGGCTTTTAAAATCCCTGCGTAGCCATTTACTCACTTCTTGTAGAAGCCAGTCCTAGAAAATCACGAGGTGAAGATTTAAGTAGACAGTGCCTCTCTAAGCAAACATAGAATACCAAGGACTAATTTCAGAGGAGAAAAGAGCATTGTAAAGAGTGAATCACTTGTGCATCATTGCTGTGAACTTTTCCAGGAATGCCAGTTCGGTCATTGCAATGTGATCTTCAGAGCAAAGATTATATATGCATAGGATTGTCATAAATAAATCATAGGAAAATGTAATGAGAAAAAATGTAGCACAATGTAAAGCAAACGTCTATATAGAATATCAGTGGAACTTAATAATTCAATTCAGTGAAGGTCTGTGTAAGGAAAAGCCAGTGATCTGTGTGCTCTGTACTATGTGACTTGAAGAATCATGTGAGTTTATTGCAAGTTAATATACTATTCAAATTCAATAATGCATATGTCATTGATAACAACACTTCAGGATCCAAATAAATAAATAAATACAGTTCATTATCTGCTTGTTGCTGGGATGTGAGATGCCCTGAGATCAAGAGTGGGTGCAGATATTCAACCCATCTCAAAGTCTTCCATAAAGAAATGCGATGCACATGGGTGTACACCTTCCTAGATTTGAAGGCTGCAGGGATTTTTGAGGCTCCAGCACTGAAGAAGAAGTACTGGGGAAAGTGAGTTATATTTCCATTACTGACACTGACTTCTTTAATCAAGTCTTAAAGACCAGATTTTCAGAAATCCTTATCTACAGCTTGGTTTTCAGAAACAAAGAGTTCCCAGTCTATGTAAAAATAAACTGCTGTAAGAATCTGTTCTAGTCACATAGAACATTTTTTTTCCCTTTAAATATAACCTGGTTAAGATGCAATTTCTAATGGAAAGAATAATAAATTCCTATCTTCCTTATTTATTTCTAGGGAACTTAGACTAAGCCTTGGTTCAGGGCAGCATAAGTCAAAATAGGCAACAAGTAAATGAAGTCCTCTCTGAATCTCGTTGTTGAGTCTCAAAGAAAAACTGGCATCTGATAATAGTGTCAGTCCAATTCAAAGCACAAACTATTGAAAACCAAATATACTGAGATCAGTATGGCAAAAATGGTATCACATCATTCTCCACTAATCTGTGTCCTTTGACATAAAAAGCTCTCTCTGTTCCTTTTTTAGTGGGTGAAAAAAGATCAATAACATTTCACAAATTATACTTGTGCCACACACCAAAGAAAATGCACTCATAGGATTATAGAAAAATCCTTTTTTCTAGCATTATTGATGCAATTAAATTGTTGTTTCTACTTCTGCAATTACATCACATAACAAAGTGGTAAATTTGAAATATAATAAAGGCAAGATTATGCTGCTTGAACAGAGGCGTCTACTGAGATGACCTATGAAGTCTGGGACATCAAAATGAGAATGACAAAATATGACGTACAATTTATATGAAATCTAAAGTCTTCCAGAGTGTTGCCTGGAGACCTAGGCACTAGTAATCTCTCCAGACATTGAAAATAAGGCTAATGTATGAGAAACAGTATGTAAGGCAAGCAATAAACATAAAAGAAAGCTCATGAGTTGTCAAGCTCTGATTTGGCTATTCAGTTTTTATCTGAATTTAAGGAAAAAATATTGTGAGGAATAGCTTGGGGATGTTCTTTTAGTTATTCATTATCTTCTAATTTATTATTTGTGTTTTCATGTACACATACTTTGACTTTTCTCTGCATCATAACAGAAAAGTCTTGTAGCAATGACAGAGGCAAAGAGAAATAGAAATCACCTCTAGATGAGGACAGGGAAATAAGGTCTGACTTTGAATAACTGTCTGTCTGTCAGTTAATCAGTTTATTTGTCTGTCTCTCTGCAAACTGGCAGTGATATTAGAAAAATATCCCAGAGTAGACATACTTCAGCAGTAGGTTTGTCTTCAAAGGCAGGCAGAATCCTTTCAACTTTGGAGCTGAAAATAACCCCTAATTGCAATTAAGTGCTGTCACAGTAGCAGATCATTTTAAAAAGTCTTGGAACACTATTTTGAAGTATTTTATGTCTTTTATCTTGAAAGAAGAAAAAATCCTACTTAACTTCAGTGCTTACTAAGTGTAAGAATATGCTGCAGAAGTTCTGAGCTCTAGTGCTGACCTTGGCAAACTCATCTAATCCTTCCATGCCTTGGTTACCCATCTAGAAAATAGGAAGGGCAGTGCATCTAGTTGCAATGTTGACTTTCTTGGCAGGGACAATGTCCTGCTGAGTATCTATATCACCAACCACAGCAAGGCCACAACTCCTTTTGCAGTTTCCATGAGTCAGTGTGGATTAAAAAAACCATGAAATTAATCATAAAGATGTTATGAATAATCCCATTATATTTTCAATTTCTAAAGGGGATATATGTTTCATTTCCCTTTCAGATGTCTTAGCTAAATTCTGTCTTCAGCAGTGGCTTTTTTCTGCTGTGCAGTTTCCATTTGTTGCTGTCAGGAGAAGAAGTGTGATACAAGGTTAAGCAATGCGTGGAGGAATGTTTTCTGTGTTGTGTCCCATTACATGTCAACTATATTTTCAGATGAATCTGGCGAATATTTTTTCTTCATGGTTTTTAAGTTTCTTCAAGTATTATGGAACCCTCAGAGCTCCCCAAACTTGTTCTTACTCAGATTTACATTTTCATGTTCTTTAAATGCTCAGAGCACTGCAGAAAAGTTCAATAACAGAGCAAGTGACAGAACAACACAATGAGGTCCATGAGTACCATTGATTTCCTTTGGCATACAGAAGTTTTGTTGCAAACCCTACAGAAAAAGGCAAATAATTACATCTATGCCTCATAGTCTCATAAAAAGGAACTTAAAATTTATAAGCTTAAAAAAAGCTTATAAATGCATTCCACTTCAAAACACCTAAACTCCTACGTTGAGTTCAATCATTTCTGACTGAAGTTAAGAGCTTAAGGCTGATATTTAGTAATAAACCCCAGGATTAAAATGTTACATTAGAGTCTAGGTACAGAGAAGGTGCCCACAGGTATTGTTCTCTAAATTAGCTGCTCTGGGATAGTGATATTGAATGAAATGTGGGCTCTTCTAGGAACAGATACATGCTAAATAATAAGGTACCAAATGGACTTGTCCAGCTCACAGCTTATGACCTTTTGCTGTTTACACATTCCCTGGGAAGGTTCATCTGGGGCCTCTAGAGTTGTGTTTCCTTATTCAGTACAGGAAAGCCTAAGGTATGTAGCTTCCTAATGCAGGCACTGCCATTAAAAGCTTACAGTAAAATGGGATGAAACTTGTTTAACATGTTGGGATGGAGAAAAAGTAGAATCTGCCCTGTGAGTAAGGTCTCCTCTCCTCTCCTCTCCTCTCCTCTCCTCTCCTCTCCTCTCCTCTCCTCTCCTCTCCTCTCCTCTCCTCTCCTCTCCTCTCCTCTCCTCTCCTCTCCTCTCCTCTCCTCTCCTCTCCTCTCCTCTCCTCTCCTCTCCTCTCCTCTCCTCTCCTCTCCTCCCCTCCCTTCCCCTCCTATTTTGCCTTCTTTTTTGAAACTAAATTCGTCATACAATTAGACAAAGCCTAATTTTGGCTTTGAGGCAAGAAAACCACATTAAATATGATAAGATTTGCTATTCTAGATTTTTAATTTCTAGGTCCATATAAAAACATGATAAAAGCATTAAGAAAAATCGGGAAAAATATACTGACTTCATCATGTTCCACTGTTAAACTCCAGTGTTGCAAAGGGAGGGGGTGCAGTTTTGGGAAGTGCTCTGATAGTTTCTCCGGCAGATATGCTATTAAGATTTGCTTTTGGAGACACTAAAAGTTTAAAAATGTGAGTGCATAAACAATTATTTTTTAATATAACGGCAAACAAATAACCAAAAAATAATGAACATGGGCAACAAATATGCTGTTTGTGTTATCCATACATTTCTGATTCCCATTCTAAGCTTATCTGCAGAGTCTCTAGTTGAACCTTGTATGTGCCTACACTTTTTCCCCTGGAATAATTTGTCAGATGACAGCCTTCCAGCCCTCGTCCTCTTCCTTAGTGCCCTGCCTCCACAGCCAGGCAGTGATCGGCAGCTGCTCGCGAAACTCCAGACCCCACAAGCATCACACTTCACTCAAACACAGTCGGGGACCACATGCCAGAGCACAAGAACAGCCAAGTGGCAAGGTGACAAATAATGTTGCCCCCACTGAAAAGGATAAATTAGCAGAGTCTTATTCTTCTCTTTCTGCCAGTTTCCAGGGGTGAAGCCAAGTGACAGCAAACTTGGCGTGTATCTATCAACAGGAACACATCTGCAGAAGTGCCAAGCTTTAGAGCCATTATGCCTGCCATTTCCTAGATGTTAAAAGTGGTCCACAAATACCAGGCCAGAACTTCGGCCACAGTTTGGTACTGTAAAAGTTCAGGGAAGAATCTGAAACATAGGAACCTGTATTAAAACAAACTTAATAAAATCTATGCATATTTTCAGTACAAAGCTGCTGAGCACCCTTAGGTTAAACAGAAGAAACTCAGTTCTGGATTTCACCCATCTAATTTTAGAAGTCATTACAGGAATTAAGAGACACCTTAAGAAGATCCCTCTGCAGCTAGGACACATAAACATATTCGGAAGGTGTCTCAGAACCCCTGAATCACACTGCTCCCCTGCTCTTTTGCCCATGCAATATTAGGAGTTTCAGTTGTTTTTCTGACAGAAAACAACACGTTATCATTGCTCTGTTGATTACACAGCCACTTGTAACAGGCAGTTTGTTGCAGTTCACTTGGCATATTTATTAACTTCGATCTTTAACTCTCAATAGTATTTGGGTAGCTAATTTGACTCAATTCAAGAGGCTTGTCCAAGGTTACCTAGAGACCCCACGGCGCATCCACTGAAGTGCTGAGATTTTACTTGTTTGCCTGATCCCCAAATTGTGCTTCCAGTGTGCTGCTTTTTAATATTGCCTTGCTAAATTCAAGATAAAGAATATCCAGCAGATACCTGTGTGACCAGTTTATACATTGCCTGAGATCATCCTCTTCCACAGGGGGTAAGTCTTCCTTGCTCCAGACACTTTCTCTCGTTTCAAGAGTCCGTGACTCTTGAAGTAAAATTTTAGAAGTAAGAAATACAGTGAAGCAGCAATTAAATGTCTCAATCTTTACCATGTCCTTCTTTTCCACCTTCCCCGCACCACTCAGCAGTGAGCCCATATTTTGCCCCATCTTCCCATTGAGAATGATGCACCCAATAATATCTTTTGTGGCTGCTTGTGTCCTTTACCAGACCTGACTTCAGATGGGCTTTGGCTTTTCTAATCCTATCCTTGCACACTCAGACACTATCTGAGTATTTTTCTTGTATGACTTAATGTTTTCTAACTTCCAACTTCTACACTTTCCATTTTAGATTTGAGATTTATCTTTGTTCATACACATGGATCTTTTGTGCTGTCTGGGATGGAGTATTCCTAAAATTGGAGAGTGTTATCTTTTAAAAACAGATATCTCACCTGGGCAATTTTTTTTTTTCTCTTAACAGTTGTATCCAAATGGATTTTTCTAACTCTAAAAAGACTGAAGTATGCCATTTTGAATTTCAGGACTGTTATCTCACTATTTGCCCTGCTACCTCTTGTCATGCTGGAAACAATCATCTTATGGTCACTGCTATTAAGTTAGTTCCTGATTTTCACATCCACTCTCTCAGGTTTCCTCTGTTCATATGCATGAGCTCAGCAGATTACCTCCCATCATCAGTTCCTCAGTCCCCTGTGTTTGAAATCAGGTGTAATCAATGTACTCCAGAAACCTCACAGAATGTTTGTGTCCTCTTGTGCTATCCTTCCAACAGGTATCGGGATGGTTGAAATTCCTCATTCAGGTACATTTGCAAACATGAAGGATTCTTGTCGGAAGAAGTCCTCATCTAATTCTTCCTGACCAGGTGTTACAGGCACCCCCAACATCTTCTGTATTGGTCTGATGGCTGATCATAACTCACACACTCTCAGATGTGTCATCTATCTGCTCCCAGACAATGCTCCAAGCATTCCCACTGCTGCTGCTCATCACGGGCAACTCCTCTTTCTTGTCATTTCAGATTATGCTTCCTAAATAGCCTCTGTCCACCCACTGCAGCACTCCAGGTATGGAAGCTCTCCCTCCTAGTGAGACTGTAGCCCTGAGCTGCATGCAGCCCTCTAATTTCTCCTACTTTAACCCCTTGCTATGTGCTTTAATGTGCAGATATTTCAGAGAGACACCCAGACATACAGATTCCCCTGAAAGGATGTGAGGAGCTTTCCCCATAACATTGTCCTGCTGTCACTGCCCTATTTGTGTGCATCCAACTGCGGCACACCATATGTAGCCTTGTCTTGTCCATTATGACGTACCCTGTCCAAATCACCCTGCACATTATCCTTGCCAAGCCAGCCCACCACTGTCTGTCTTTGATGGAGGGTCCTCATTCTCCTTGGTCAGTTTCTCTTAACATCTTCCTCAGGTGCATCTCCCTCCAAGCTTCATGGATATCAGAGCATAAGCATGAAAGGCTCTAAGAGGTTATAGGAAATAAAAGCCAGGTTGTACAGCAGTCATAATTATTCAGAAGTTGGGTTAATTGGGTTAATATTCTCAATGAAAGCAAGTGCTCTTTCTTGAAGATGTGACATCTTCCTGTTTCTGTCAGCCACTATTCCCTCCCTGCACTCTCTATGGACTGGCATAGAAATCCAGCTGCCCTTCCATTTACCTGTTAAATGTCTGGCATTTTCCTCTGCTGAACTCCCTACCTGCTGTGTGCCTGGTGCTGTTTCCTGCTGTCTACTCCACCTGTCCACTTTACTCTTTTATTTCCTCCTTAAATGTTAACATGGCACAGATGGGCTCTTACTGCCTGTGACTTTCTAATGGAGTTGTTGAATGTTAATAATACTTTGGAATTTAAAAAGAAAAAAAGACGGACAGCCACTAAAACACCAAAGAAAATAAAGATATGCATCCAGTGTATCCATCTGTCTGTGGGCAACACAGTGAAACAGCTCACTAGAATGTTTATTGTTGCAATATAGAAGCATTGTGAGTCCTCAGACAACACAAAGAGTTCCCTGTAGACAATGAAAAAATTGCAAATTATTACTTTATCATATCAGAGAGTGAATATAAATTTGCCATGCACACAAATCCACAGCATAAAATTCAGGATAAAAAGTAAAGGTTCTTCAGGGGTAAAATAAGCCAGTTTTTTGCTTTGAAGTCCCTAACCCATTTTAGAAGGAAAATAACCAAGGCATTAATGATCAGACATTCCCAAAATTTTACTCCTTTGGAGGGCCCTGTCATTTTCATGTTATCATCCATTCAGAGAGCAGATGCAGCTGCTGGCATACTCGCAGCTGCCTCATCTCTCTTGATGTGTCCCTGTTCTTGCTTAATAAAAAACTTCTGTCTGGTTTGGCACCACCTCCTGTCTCCTTTTCTTCCCTCATCTAAAACTGCCGTATGCCAAAGAGGACAAAGAGACATCCACTAGGATATTTTAGGCAGCTGGATAGCTGTGCCTGCTCTCGTTCACAACCGTAAGATCCCTGTGAGACAATGCAGCTGCTACCCTGAATGAGCTGCCACTGGAAGGTCAGTCCTACTCTCCAACCTTAAACACTACAGAAAATTAAAAGTCTGAAAAAAAAACCTACTTGTCTCATTATGCTGAAGTGGTCAAGGAGTCTCACCTCACATTTTTAAACCAAACTGAATATGTGAAAGTAGACTATAATTTCGGATTTGTTCATAATACCATATGTTTGTCTTCATTCTGTTGAGCAGATTCCTGAGCACCTAGGCATGGACAAGATACTGGCACCTTCATCTCACCTGAGGTTTTGGTGCTGTAGATGCAGGGAAGTGGAACATACTGCCTCTACTTTCATGTTTGGGAGTCAAAAAAAAAAAAAAAAAGAAGGAAGAATGCAGTATTTTCCATACACAACATTCAATCAGATAGAATTAAAAATCATACTATTTGAAAATAAATGAATTCTGTGCCCTTTTTTTTTTGTCAGCTTATATTTGAGATGTGACATTTGGCCTTTCTCATCTTTTCACCACTTCCATGACAGCTAATTACAATCCTCCCTTCCTCCTCCTCTTCCCCTTCATGATCTTCCTCCATATATTTCTCTCAGAAAATTTAAGAATTAAAACAGTCGAGTAGTGCTGTGCTAATGTGGAGTTTTCAGAAATCCATCAGTGCCCTGCTTTGTATTATCTCAAAAAAAAAAAAAAAAAGAGTGAATTGTTTCATTTCTTGTATGGTCGCCTACAAAATGTGAACAGTGTACAGACAACTTTTATAGAAGTATTGTGGAAATTAATAAATTCAATAAATAAAGGTAGTTCAGCTGTGAAACCAGAGAACTGAAAATAATATCTGAAATTAACTGTCTTTAACTGTCTTTCATCAGTCATGACATGGAGTTTTGCTTACAAACAAACCAGTTCACATCTTAAAACTATATTTCACTCCATCTGTATCTACCAGAAGGTTATTTTACAACACAAAAACTCAGAAGACTTGCATCAATGTTTTAATCTTAAACTGAAATTGAATGTTATTAAGTCCATGTTTATGCTATCTGTTTGTTTATTTTCTTTAAATTTCATTCTCCTATTTGTCACCATTTATCATTGGATGTATAGACTGAAATCATATTCCATTCTCAGCCTTCATTCAGTCAAATTCTTTCCATGTACAACTGTCTTATTTCTGTCAACCTTTTGCTTTTGATGTTTCTGAACTGCTCTTAAAAAAGGTGACCAGCATGGGATGCCAACATCCAAATAAAACTGTTCAAGCATAGAGAGAGTACCTATTGTCCAACATGTAGGACCCTAAGATCACATTAATCTTTTTCATAACGGGTCACGCTCATTGATATTTTATGATCACTTAACATATTGTCTCCTCCCTTTTTGGTAATTTCTAATTGATAACTACCAGATTATAGAAGAACAATCAGCTCTGATTACTAAGTACCTGTTGTAGACCTAAGTTTAATAGTACTTTTTGTTTTGTTGTCCATATTGCTGACCTGTTTTTATCACTGTCCTTTCCTCATGTTGATGGTGCCTGTGATGATACTTCATCAGGAAAGCCAAGGGACCTTCATCCCATTTAACTTGAGTCATTGAAAAACCAAGCATGTGTTCTCAGACACTTTTCCTGTTCAACATGGACATTTGGTGAAATCAAAGGAAACGTGTGAGGATGACCAACATGAGTGCAAATAACTCTGCTCCAGAGCTGTTCATTGACTTGTTGCTTTCCTTTGCTGTGATTATATTTTTGGGGAAGATTGCACTACTTGAATACCTGTTCAAATTCCTCAGTGTCATTCAGCTGAAAACTCAAGTGGTTAACTTTACTCGAAAAAATCTGCTGTAAGTGTGCAACACAAGAAATTTTTTGTTCCTGCAAACAAAAAGCTTTTTATATTTTATTTGTTCACCACTTAGCACTAAGTACCTTTTTCTCTGATGCCTCTAAACACTTGTGTAAATCTTAAATCCTAATTTAATGCTTTTATTGATTTATATTACACTACTCAGGCAGAGGAGATGCAAGACCTAGTCAACATCTAGAATTATGGAAGTTCACTTTCTATAGAGATCTGCAAATCATCCTAGTTGAGCTGAATGATCTGTTTTTGTCATGGCAACTGGCAAAAAATTACCATGCAAGGGCTTGCTGACACCATACTCCATAGAATCAGAAGAAAGTATAAGCCATGGGTTGGGATGATGATGATGATGATAGCCATGATGGTGATGATGATAGCGATGATGATGATAATAATAATAATAAAATAATAATAAACCCAGCAAGAACCTTATCATTGAAATGAAAAGGGAGACAGAAAAAAGGAGAGAAATGAAATTTAAAAAAAAAATCAAACAAACAAAAATTCCCAAAACAAGAGGTGCACTATACAGCTGCTTACCATCTGCTGACTGAGGCCCAGCCTGTCCCCAGGTCCTCTCAGACAGTTCCCCCCAGTTCATGTACTGAGCATGATGTTCTGTGGCATGGAAATCCTTTTGGCCAGTTCATGTCGACTCTCCTGGCCATGCTCCCATGGAAATTCTTGTGCACCTGCTCACTGGCAGAGAATGGGAAACAGAAAAGGACTTGACTTAGAGTAGGGTAGGACTTCAGCAATTCAAACATCAGAAAGTTATCAACATAATTCTCATACCTAACACAAAACAACAGCCCGGTGCCAGCTACTAGAAAGAAAATTAACTCTATCCAAATCAAGTCCAGGGCAGGTTCAAAGCATAATGTTTGTTGTAAACAATGATTCCAATAAAAATTTTATTCAAGTGCCTGGAAGGTTCATTCATTTCACCTGTCTTCAAGCACATAACTGATGAATACAACTAAAAAGTGAATATTACCCCATACTCATGAAGTGAAAGATAGGCAACTCTTCCAATATTTCAGACCATTTTAAACTTTAATTACTTACTCGAGAAATTAAAAGACTTTTCTTGCATCATTAACTTTGGGCATAGTTTAGAGCAATTTGACTTCTAACTGAGGTGCCTCTACTAAGTTTCTAAAGTTTCCTAGGGTGAATTAAAGCTTGTACAGAGAGGACAAAAACATTCTTATACCACTAGTAGTGCAATAAGGGTAATCTGGGGACAGATATGCTCTACCTGTCAGGAGTATATCCTTCATGCTTCAAAATGCATATTTCATGCTTAAAATCATTAAGTGTAGAGGGTTGGGACAAAATTTTTCACAGGGGAAAGCTGAATATGTCTATGGAAGGGTTATTGTACCTTTCTCTGAAACATCTGGCGCTGGCCAATATTAGCAACAGAAGACTGGACTAGATGGACTGCAGGTCTGATCTGGTGTGGCAGTTCCTATGTTCCTGTGTTCTTCCTCCACCTGGTGCAAGGGCAAAACTGTCAGGTATAATGAGGAAATCTTTATTCAGGTCCCCGGGTAAGACTGTAGATTTGGCAATTAAAAAATCATCTTTTGAAAAACTCAGAGGATTTTGCCTCTTTTACTGATAAAATGTACATTATCTATACTGAAATTGTGCCAGTGCTCTCCCTATTTGTAATTGAGCAATATTACTACAGATAGATGAAAAAGACATCTCCAGAGGACTTACAGCTACTATTATTCTATATTATTTTTATTGTTGTCATGCAGTCATGGAGTTGAATTCATTGCATTTGTGCTGTACTGGAGTAAGGAAAAGGCATTTTTGTCTCTTAAAGCTTATATCCAGATGAACTTCTAGGCTTAAATTCCCTGACTGTAATCCCTAAATGACCTGCTTAGCTGCATTGGGAGCCCTGCCACTGATGCAGAAAAATAGGGACTTGCAGGTGAAGGTTTAGGTTTGAGAGCTGTCCACTGTCCACAAGCCCCAATGATATGACACCAGCCAATAGTCTAAGTAACACAAAGGATCAGCAAGGAAATATTGTGCATCATTTGCCAGGCAGTGACCTCAGCACACCAGCAGCATAACTATCGAGCCATGCTTGGTTTTCAAGAAGTACAGCATAGTCTTAAAAACTCTGCAGGTTTTTATCCACTGCTCCTTTGTATTATAATTGTGATTGCTTGTAAACTAATTTCTGGAAGAATGACACAGGAAAATAGGGCATTTCATATCTAGAAAAATTTCATTTGCCTAATTATAGATATTTATTGCTTATTGAAATGTCTTATTGTATCTGCTGATGTTCTAATCAGTTCAGTGCTCCTGCAGCTGTTTTATCATATCCACCCTTCCATGGAGAAGTCACAGAAACCCTGGATCATGACCTTGCCAACTCTGCCGGAGGTTTTTTCTAGTATCAGTGCTCAGTTTTCAAAATCTCTTAGGATAGCTATGTCTGCTGCAATTTAAGTGAATTGGTTATCCATTAAAGGCTTGATGAAGGTATTCTGAATTTGTCACTTAACCAAGTTAACTAATTGAGGCATACAGTCATCCTAGATTCCTATTACACTCAGTGGAGACAAAAAAAGGCACCTGCAGATGCTGTGTCAGATCTAAAATAAGCTGAATTGTCTTTTAGAAGAGCTTATTTCTTCCTTCCATTGACAGGACAAAGAACACAGCTGAACAGGAGCCTAAATTTAGTGCTCCCAGGAAGCGAATGGGATATTAGGAAGGATAAATCTGACTATAACAGTTGGATCATAAGGTCAAGTGCTAAAACTCATCACCCTGCTGGAAACAGTGAAATGGAATTACACTTCTTCAGTACATTGTTCCCACTTCTCTCACCTTCCTCTGCATGAGTCTGTGGTTAATCACTTTTCCTACCTTACTTGGTTTCCTATCTTAGCTGTTTGCACTTCCAGGAGATATTGTTGAAAATAAGTAAATTTTAGTGATGGCAATTTAGGATCTTTCATTTGATCTTAAACACCAAAGCTGAAGTGCAGTACTGGTGAAATGGATTATTCATATAAAAATTTAAACTTTGGTTTTGAAATCAACAATGAAACAATAAAAATGCTCCAGACAAATCCCAACTAAATATTCAAACAATAACTATGTCATTGTATTTTCTTGGCTCCTGTCTAGACAGAAGGAAAAGCAAGCTCAGAATGACACAGTGTTCAGTCAATATCACTGTTTCAAATGTAGACATACTATAGGGTATAGAAATGAAAGACCATTAACAAACAGAGGACTATAATAACTGAATTGTGATTCTTGATCAAAACTGGTCTTTTTATTATCACTGCTGCTGTTTCTTTGATTCACAATGTGAATGAGACTTTGTTTTCTGTGTACTAAATTTTAAAAAAAGATAAAGAGCTAATAAAATAAGAGCTAACATATGGAGTGTGGCACTGGCTGCATAAAGATTATGGATTTTATTATTTGTTGAAATGGAAATGTCAATGTAATCTCATGGGTTGATGCCATGGAAATTCCATTGGATTTTTCATGTTAGTGATGCATTTATACAAGCCTTTTGGATTATAAATTTGCAACACAATATTAACCCATTCTATTGACAATATTAACCCATTAGATTGCCTGTCTGATGTCTACTGGTTTTCACAGTATGCCACCATTAAATCAGAGTGTATGTACAAAAACCTGGATTATTGACATGAGAAAAACCTGTCTCAAGCAATCATTCTTTTTATAATTAATTAGTGTTTTCTTAAAATTCAGAAATTTCTCTGAGAGGAGGAGATAGCCCTTCTTCTGTCCCCCTTAGACAGAAAATGTTCTCTTACAGTTCTCAGTCTTAATATCAAGGAGACTCAGGTACTCTGCAACTTCTAATAAAACACTTCTGTTACTTGGGAGGTTTTTTTTTTGTTTGGTTTGATTAGGTTTTTTGTTTGTTTGTTTGTTTTTTGGTTTATTTGTTTCGGTATGTGGATGGTTTTGCTGCTGTTTTTTTAGGGTTTTGGGGTTTTTTTTTGTTTATTTGGGGTTTTTTGTTTGGCTTGGGGTTTTTGTTTGTTTGGGTTTTTTGTCATTGTTGTTGTTATTTTTTGTTGGCTTTTTGGTTTTTTTTGCAGGAAGGTACACGTCAGCTTTCAGCTTTTGACATATTTATGTGTCCAATCATGTTGCATACAAGCTTTATGAAAGAAACTTGCTTACAGATGCACGTGAGTAAGTACAGATGGGGGCATATGTTTCCAGGTTGTCTTTAGAGGGAAGAATTGTGGCAGCTGTTGAAGAAAGGGTGTTCTCACATAACAGTTCAACGCTGCAGAATAAATCCCTTCAGTTTCCATTTCAGGAGCGGCACATATCTCTCATAGCATTTATAACACTATTGTAATTTGAAATGCATTCCCCTTTGACAGTCAATAGAAAAATTTTAAAACTACCTTAATGGGACTCAACCCACAATGCTGGATCACAGTTTTAAACTGACAAAAATCTTCCTGTAGACCTTGGTTAGCCCTGTCATTGTCTGTAAAGAGACTCTTGATCACTACTTCAGTCTTGGGAACTAACACTTTGGTATTCCTATAGATTAACTCCATTAACTCTATGAACTCCAAAACAGATGATGCCCTTAATGTAAAACATACTAAAAAATACAATTAAGAAAGCTGAAAGAAAAATAAAATTATATTACCTCACTTAAATGTTCCTGTCACTAATGTAATGACTTGCATTTGTGTTCAAATCTATTATTTGATTGTCATATTATAACAAGATAGAACTGGGAAGAGAAAAGGTGAGGTGAGGAAAGGAGAACATAATTTTAACAGCAATGTACTGAAAGAAAATGCACAGTGAAACAAGCTAAAACACTGGAGACAAATGAGCCAGTCAAACCTACAGGGAATGTAAGGAAAAAGGAGAAAAAAATAGAAGAAGAAGAGAACTGAATTGCTAAGGTGGACTTCTATACTGCCTTCAAGAGAGAATGTGTGAGCATCAGCTTAAATAAAGATGATACACCTTAATTCAAAAGAACACAGTATTGGTGAGATAGCAATGGCGTTACTGGGCTGTAATAGATGAGAACAATTTTATCCTCAGACTTTCTTGTGGCTCATGGGGGTACTAGTGTAGAGGGAAAGGATTTCTGGTGGCAGATATCTGAGATGACAACAAACTTTGTGAGAGATATGCAAAGGAAGGAGTTTCATTCAAGGTGTTGTTATCCACAGCAGAAACTGAAAAGGTAGGACCCAAATATTTATGAAGATTCAAGGCAACCAAAGACAAGTTATAGAATCATAACAGCATTAAGTTTCCAGGCTTTGCTACAAAAGAAAATAATGAATCTCCCCTCCTTTCTTCTCCCCATCTGCACAGTTTTAAGGCAAAAAGGTCAAAGACTGAAGAAGCCTTTTACACAAGGGATATGTCAATTTTCCCTTGGTGCTGTGAAGAGAGAGGTAACTGTTATCAAACCATTCTTTTCTAGTAGAAAAGGTGCCTAAAACAGCAGAACTCACTCTCCCCACACCTTCAGATGCATTAATAATATCTGCGTTTTCAAATTGCTATGCAACCAACTTGGCAGAGCAAAAAATTCTTTCAGGAATTCCAAACTTTGGTGCTCAACTCACAATAAAATTTCAGACAGAAAAAAAAGTAACTTTTAAAAAAATGCCTAAGCAAACTCTTCAAGGGAAAATGGAAGGAGAGTTTTGAAAACATCTAGAGAGGAAGGTTTTTCACCTGGTTTTAGGCACCTAAAAGTCTTTGTTTAATGATAGACATCCATGGGTAAGTTACACACAAACGTTAGGCCCATGAGGCCCACTTTAGTTTTTTTTAACTGGCTCATCTGAGGGACAAGGACTACATTTCAACACTTTTGTGTATTTTGCAATCAACTGTACTATATAAAAGACATTACTATCCTTATTTAGGTAACTTGATTGCTGCTGTAACTATTGATATTATTGGTCATGTCTGAAAATGTCATTTAGACAGATTCCTCTGGAAATACAGAATTAGCTACACACAGACAAGGTGATTTTTCTAATTCCACAAAGTACTATAGTTTTAGCATTAGAATACACAGAAGCCCTGGGCTCTAATCACTTAACAACTTTCCCGACCTAGATCATTTGCACCTTAAAATTGTTACATTTTGTTTCATCCAATGCCATTGCAGAATATTTCACTCTAATTATATTTTAAAGTTCCTTTTGTTTTTCTATTCCAAGCCCGTTTCTGACTGTGTGGCAGACTAGAACATTGGATGGAAAATTCAGAATTTGCAATTCAAATTCCAAGAGAAGTCTTTAATGCTAAATACTTGTGGACAACATTTAAAAGCCCTGTAGAGTTAAACAATGTAGATTTTTTTTCCAATACATGGAGAACTGAATTTACAGATATTATTCAGTTAAGATCTGGAGATAATATTAATATGGTACTTATGCAGAAAACTCACAACAGGCAAGTATTTTGTAAATTCAGCATTTAGTTATCTCTTATCCATTAACAAGAAGCAAAGCAAATAGCTCCCCCTTATATTCATGCCCCAAGCTAAGCAAAGGGAATGGGAAAGGTTTTTAGAATTATAAATAGAACCTTTAAATTGTAGAAACTTGATAATTTCATTTATGAAAAGCATTGCAGAACTTCTTCTTTCTACACCAGTTGTTATTCAAATCACAGTGCTGAGGATAGAATAAGACAAAACAAAACAAAAAGGCATTCAGAAAAAAAGACCCAAAAAAGGAGGAAATAATAAAACATGGAAAGAGAAAGAAAATAATCCTGTCAGGAACCCTGTTTCTTTTCAAAGATCAGGCAGAAGTACTCCATGTTTAAATATGCATACTGAAGTAAAAATTGACGGGAAAAAAGGAGGAGAGTGGGGAGAAATGGAGAAAATGCAAAAAAATAATTATGAGCTGTTTTCAAAAAAAAAAGATACCTGAAACTATGTAAATTCATCCATATAATTTTGAAATTACTATATGCATCTAATTGTGCAAAATGTGAATGCACATTTTCAAATACTAAAGATTTATATTTCTTATAGAACTATGCAGGTTTGAAAGCCCTAAATATAAATTAAGAATAAAATTACTTTATGTATAAGAATTCAGAGCAAGGGCTTTGCACCTCCTAAATCCCACTCAAGCCCTCAAAATAAAATTTCACAGGGGATTTTGTGTTTCATAGGCAATATGTAGCTGGGAAAGTTTCACCCAAAGAGATAAATATATTAGCATTACTTCTGCAACTAGTTTCTCTACAGTCTCTTGGACCAATTACCTAAGACAAGAGTCTTTTCTTTGTATAGTCTTTTAATGTGGTAAGACAGAACTTTTAGAAATACTAAATATTACAACAAGCTTTGGATATTATGGATTTGCACACAGACTTACAGGAAAAACTGAATAAAAGAATGATTTTTCCAAAATTTGGGCCTAATGAGTTGAGCCCCATCTTCTGAACATCTCTGAGAGCTTAGCAAATATTCCTCCATCCATTTAAAAGCACAAATATTGAAATAGAGAATTTATTAATTGTTCAATACCAAGGACTAAGCATACATAGACTATTGACTGAATCCAAGTAAGATACTTCCCCACAAATGAATATTTCTGAATTAAAGGAAGAAATAGGAGCAGTATTCCCAATTTATTTTTCCACTTAGCATGATAAATCAGTTGAAAATATTACTGTAAAGGAAAAAGATAAGAAGTGTGAATTTTGAACTAGATAACCAAACAAACCCAAATTCAGAAACACAGGAAACATGTTGGGTCTGGAAGAGTCTGTGGAAGCGTGGTGGTGCACTAACTGGTGCTGTGTCTCCACAATAAACAGGCTTTATTTTATATTTCCCCATTCCAGATTTTTTCAAAAACTAATATCTGTGAGATATTTATTCCTGCTCAGTGAAAGTGAGACAATTATTCCTGCTCAGGTGAAAAGGTGGTATCTGAAACTTTTGTTGTACCACTGACTTATGGTGATGCTACTACCGGGTCAGGATTTGCAGGGTTTTTTAATTTCTCTGGGAGTTGCATCTTTTTAACCCTCGATTTTTTTCTTTTTTTCTTTTTTTTCTCATCTATGTTGATCTTCATCATAGAAAAAGATCAATCTTCATTAATCTAATTCACATAATCACTAGATTAACTTCCAGGTGACTAATGCATTCTTCCACAAATTAGCTGTTTTATATTTCTTCTCTTTTAAGCTTCCTTGATCAGAGAATTTGGTGGACCATCAACATCCATGTAGCTTAAGTAGGAGGATGTACTGCAAAAGCTTGTAGGAATTTTTAGATGCAGTATTATCAAGTACAAAAAAGTGCCCTAAGCACAACAGTTTTCTCTGTAGCTCATCTTTCATTTGAGTTCTTTTTTTGCAACTCTCATTTTCACTTCCTGAAACAATCCCCAGACACTAGGAGATGGGTTTTACCCTTTTTGCTTAACTCCTTATATTATTTTCTGAATGCTGTAGGCAGCATCTTGGTATTTTACAGTTTGGGTGAGTTCAGCTAATGGAAGCCGTAGTTTTCTCAAATGGCTGTCTTAAAGTCCTGAAGAAATATCTTTCACAAGGGAATCAAGACTGGAGTGTTGAGACCAGTTCAACAGCAAAGAAGATTTGGGTTAATGCTTTCTGTCAAAAACAAGCCCATTACACGTTTGGCAGGGATGAGAAGTTGAACACCAGTTTCTCTTTTGTACACAGAGCAATTACATCAGCAGATTGCCAATATCCATGCTCAGCATACTTAGCTCTTGCATGGAGCCTTCTGTATAACAGAAAATAACATGGCTCCTGGCAAGGAGAGATCTTGAACCTCTCTAGAAAAAAAAAAGTGAAGGCATTTATTGGGAAATGCAAATAGCTGATGAATTGGGTTCAATTAAACCTGTCTTGACTGTTTGCTATGAAGAGTGCAATTAGTTTCTTCAAAATGTTCCTGCTCTGCAGTGAAAGAAGATATGAGGTACCAGGATTGATGTGCAGGTAAAAAACAATTTGAAGATGTGAAAGCCTCAACACAGTCATCTTCTGGAAAAAATATCTTCACGAATTTGGAGAAATTTGTTGTTGAAACCCTAAATTTACCCCATTTTTATTTAACTACTAACATGTAAATAGACTCAAAAGGGTTAATGAAGCTTGTCATGAATATATGGCTTGGGAACACATACAGGGACATGTAAATTGAGTAAACAGCCAATGTCCAGTGAAGGCAAATAAAGAACTACATCAAGCATGAGATCAAGCCCTAATCTAAGATGCAAACACAATTAAGACCAGACTGTATTATTACTGGAGCTGTTGTGTCTGGCTATATTTAAAAAAGCCCAAATCACACACAATGAAATGGGAATAGAATTTAAAAAAAAAAGAAAAACAAAACAAGAACTAAATTCTATATCAGATGAGGAATGGATATAAAGTCCACTTTTACACATAGTAGCTTGTTTGACTCTTCCAAACACTATTTTTCAGCTCCTATGACCTTTTTACAACGTCACCTTCACAAGTAGGTAAGTTTGCTGTGAATTCTTAGTGTACAGTACATTATGCACACAGTGGTAATTGTAATTAATTCTAAAGGTGTTTATAAAGAATCCAGTGATGTGTCCTGCATTCTCAAAGCAATATGCCCTAGTTTCCATTCTAAACAACATTTTGGGCTTGTGTTTTTTTTGGTAGTGTTTGTTTTATTTTTTTCCAAACTGCTTTTAAAAAAGTCCGGGAATTTTCCATGCACAAGAAAAAGTGTTTTACCTCCTCATTCCCATCTCTGTTACAGAATAAACTAGCGCCAGGCTCATAGTGGTGAAATAACAACTGATCTAAGAGCTCCTTCTAATAAAGCAACATGTCTTTGCCCACAAATTTGCTGTAAGCCAGCATACAAAGGTAAGTACTTGTGATTTTTTATACTCTAGATATAATTGTCTGACACTAAGTATTCTGATTTTATAATGTTGACCTGAATTTTTTTTCTCCTTCACCTGCTGGAACTAGTTCTCTTGCCTAGTTTGAACTTCAAGTCACCTACAGAAAAAAAAAAAAAAAGATTCAATCAACTATTACATAAATTGATTTTATAAACTGAAATACTTACTAAATGTGAATATAGAAGGCTTTTTCATACAATGGTCCATGAATATTTAGCAGACACCCTTAACTGTTATGAATTTATGGATATTTCCATATTCTATTTCTCCAGCTATGTTGCTGGGGTATTGAAGAGAGAAAAATCCTAATTAAAAGTAATCTAAATTGGTTAAGAAATGCAAGAGAAAATCTAAATAAATCCCAGGATTGCCTGAACTAGGTAATGAATAAAAATAGTTATTTTTAATAGGCCCATAAGAGATTAATAGAAATGTCTCAGGTGATCTTTGGGCTTTCAGGTCATGGAAGCTACTGGTGATGTTGCCTAACAGCTAATGTACATCTGAACCTGGTATACATAAATAAGTGTGTATTTCTGTGTTAATGCGAAATGTCCCACCCAGAATCCTCCACTTCAAGGAAAAGAAAATGTAGAAAAAAATCAAGAAAGCACTGACTATTTTCATCCAGTCAAAAAACACACCTGGCAGAGGAAGGATTTTCAGAACAACAGCAGAAATATGGAAGGTGCATATCAAGTAATAACTAAGAGGACAGAATGCATTTGGTCCACACTGGTTAGGTATATTTTAGACAGCCTTGCCCATCAGCTGATACATGATCTAAACTGGTTATCCCAGTCTGAGATAAGCCCTCCTACAAAGATCTACAATTTGACAAAGTGTATTATACTAGACACTTCACTTCCCGGTGTCTAAAAGTCAATGAGATGAACCAATAAATCATAGAATGGTTTGGGTTTGAAGAGACCTTGAAGATTTTCTTGTTCCAACCCCTCTGCCATGGGCTGGGACAACTTCCACTGAGCAGGGTGCTCAGAACTCCATTCAGCCTGGCCTTGAGCACATCCAGGGATGAGGCAGTGCCTCGCATATTCCAGTGCCTGCACAGTAAAGAACATTTTTCTAGCAAAAACTAAACCCAATGCTGGTTTTACTAAGTGGATACCACCTAAAAAGAGTTTTAAAAGGGTGCAGAATTAATATACACTGTGAGTAGAAGTGTTTTAACCCCAGCTGGTAGCTTGGGCCCACACAGCCCCTCCTTGTGCACTTTACCTTGTGAATGCTGGAAAAAAACAGAAGGGTAAAACTGAGAAAATTTTTGGGCTGAGATAAAAGAAGTTCAGTGGGCAAAGCAAAAGCCACAAGCCCAAACAAAGCAAAACCAGGAATTCATTCACCCATCCCACAGGCAGGCAGGTGTTCAGCCATCCCCAGGAAAGCAGGCCTCCATGACATGCAATGGTTACTCAGGAAAACAAACGCCGTCACCCAAGTGTCCCCTCATTCCTCTCCCTCCCAGCTGTATATGGTGAACACGACACTGTAGAGTGTGGAATATCCCTGTGGTCAGCCATCCCAGTGTTGTCCCATCCCAGCTTCTGGCACACTCTCAGACCTCTCCATGGTGGAGTGGGGCGAGAAGTAGAAAAGGTCTTGACTTATAGATTCAGGGACAACTAAAAACATCACTGTGTTACCAACTAAAACAATCGTTGTGTTATCAACATTTTTCTCATACTAAATCCAAAACACAGCATGGTACCAGCTGTTGGGAAGAAAATTAACTCTATCCCAGCTGAAGCCAGCATAAGAAGTATTAGAATTTATGTAGGTATTCCACAAGAGAAAAAAACCACACCAGAATTTATTAGTCATGTAATTTATTAGTTGTTAATTACTTGCTTCTCTTTATTAACATATTACACCTCAGAGAATAACTCTAAGGTAGGTAAATTAAACTAGACTTCCTTTGCTGATGTGTAATTTGCAACACAAAGAATGTAAATAATGAGTGGAGATGGGAATGGAAGTTAGTGCCCTGACAATGATAATTTTATCCGAGTGTTGCCTTTGGGGCTTAAATATGTGCAACAGGAGTCACAGCAGGAAAGCAGAAGCTGGAGGTAATATATCAGAAACAAGAGTGCAGAAATGAGCAGAAATGATCTGAACAGAACAAGATACTGTCATAAAGAAATAGGAAAACTCCTGTATGGAAATGGAAAAACTTTGAAGAAGGAAAGGGAAATGACCTGGCAAACCCTCTTTAGGAGTGTCCCACAGGTATCAGCAGCAACATGAGAGAAGGATCCATGCTAATAGGCTGTCACTGTGGCAGAGACACATTCCCCCCCATGTTACATGCCTAAATTAGAGGGCAATTTCTGCTGGTTAAGAGAGAGAAATATTCTCTCAGAAAGAATGGCCTGAGTGCTGGTGAGTAGAGTCTGCTTTCAACTCGCCTCTCCTCAGATGTTTCACTGCAGTTCCTGTATTCAGGGTTACCATAGCCACTGTCCATAATAAAAATGGAAATGAAAATTTTTATATATATATATCTAGCACATATTTAATATTTATTCCTGTTACCACCACTCCTTCTACAGATTTTTCATAATTCGGGGCCCAGTGTCACGCTGCCACTGCCCTCAACATGAAGGAGAGCATTCATGGATTAAGATGACCACAGTAACAGAGAAGAGTGTACTAGAGATTTTAGATTTGAAATTTGATTGTGAAATGTAATAAAATTGACACATGGTTGTGATTCAATGTGGAACCAATCCAGGCCTACTCAATCTGTGGGAAGCTTTCCATTGACCCCAGTATACACTGAAATCTGTGCTATGAATTCAAATATTGATCATTTTATACAAATCACAAATCCTAGATGCTTTGTCCTTCAGGTCTTGAGCTTTATACTAGTCAGTGAGAAAGTTTTGATCAGCTAAATGGAGTATTGAAATGGATAAACTAATGAGTTTTATTAATATTATTTGTAAATGTAAATAAAAATATCTTTTTTTTCAAGAAAGAGTTTGTTGGGGTTTTTTTTCAGATTTTTGCCTGCAAATAAGAATAAATGAAGAAAAAATTAAACTGAAATAAATGCATAACCAAACTAATTGTCCAGATTCCCAGAGGGGAAAATAAATAAACATCCCTTACTGGTTTTATGTGTCCAAAATGCCTGTTAGTCATGAACTAGAATAAATTTTTTTTTTGAACTTTAACGTGAATTGGTGGGAGATATAAGCTAAGATCTCTGCTTAAAAAAATGGAATAATGGTCCAAAACCATCTCAAAAAGCTAATTTACCTAGCACTGAGTAATGTGTGGCTGTTGAGAAAATCTCACACTGGAATTACAAAAGTGATACATGTTTGCTTGCTTCCTGAATAATATTGAGGATTATCAATTAGAAAGGAAGAGTCTTTGCAAGGTTTAAATAACATAAACCAGGGCTTTATGGGCACAAGCAATGATATGGCATCCATATGTGAATGAACACAGTCCAGCACGAAGCCCAGTACATCACTTTCAAACTTTTATAACACAGTCACTTAACAAATACATGCAAAAGGTGCTCTTCTGAAAAGAAAATATTCCTTTTTGGGGGGGGAATATTCAGACTTGCTTGGGATTAAGATATTTTCCAAGTTATCAGGATTGTATATAGTGTTTAGCATTGACAGAAAGACTCCACTGAGTCCACTGATTTACTCCAGAACAATAAAATTAATTTTTTTAGAAGCTCTTGCATACAACACAACTACATAAGTTAAATAATGAAATATAGAAGAAATTGAAAGCAGACTGGATAGTAATACATAAGGAAAATTCAACTCAATTTTATTTGAAATCTAGGAAGCAAGATATTTGATAAGTAAGAAAAAAATACAGCAATGTTTATTCAAAAATCTAAGATTTTCTAGTTAATTGCTAATGAACTATTTAGACTTATATCTGGCAAATGTCATGTTTTAACTAGAGGAATGGTCCAGTTATGTCCAGAACATACTTCAGTGTTTCTTAGTATTGGGATCAGAGTCTGCCAAAATGTTTTTTTAAAGAATACCTGAGCTAAGGACAAAAAGCTTCAGAAAAAAAAATTCATAGCTGTGAGAAAATGTAAAGTGAAATTCTGAAAAATGTGGAGTAAGAGGGGAAAACAAAAAAAAAGGAACAACAGAAACACTCAGGTCAGATGGATCTTTTAAAACCAAAAATTCTGCAAAGTTAGTATCTGCTGGAAACTGTTGGGAATTTTGCCATGACCATGATGAGAACAAAGTCCAAACTTATGCCAGTAATATCTGAATAGCCCAGCTAGAGATTGAGAGAAGTAAGGAACTCTATCAATGCATTTCACCTAAGCAGTCTATATTTTGTCCCTTGTGCTCATTTTATCTACCTGTCTGTTTATCTATTTTTGTGTCTGAAAACCAGAAAATCAAAACTGGAGAACTACTTTTTTTTTTTTTTTTTTTTTTTTTTTTTTTTTTTTTTTTTAATTTTTTATTTGCCTTCACTGCCCCTGTCCCAGAATAGATTCCTCCATTTTGTCTCCTAACTTTCTTTTGGAAAAGAAAGACCAGTCCTGTGATTTTATGTAACGTTCATCTCCATGATGAATTCTCACTATATTGTTTTCTGTAATTCATCTTTCCTTGGTCTGAGAAGTGTGCTATTTCCCTAAAGAAAAAGTAGCACAGCCTCATAAATCTCACTGTTGGCAGATTCCCAGAACTGACACTAATTCTGCTTTAGCCCATTTTAACAATAATCAAAATTTAGAAGTAAAAGGGATAAAGTTTGACCAGGTTATCTTTTCTTTCATATTTCAATATGTTAATGCAATAGGAATCTGACATTTTCAGAATTGAGAAAATGCTGGAGGAAAGTGTCTGATAAGTTGTCATGATTTATTTTGGTAAATTAACCAAAATATATATATTAATAAATGACAAAAGTAGGAAAACATGAAAAAAATGTAATCACCTACTTTTTTTTTTTTTTTTTTTTTGGTACTGTATGAAAAAGATGCAGAAATGGAGCTATTAATCATAGCAACATGATGGCAAGGACTGTTTTCTGTCACTATGTCCAGTCTTCTGCCATCAGTGGCAAGATATTAATTTCTTGATTCCTGTGGAATTATTTTTCTCTGTTATTTTCTATCTTTTGTTGTTCTGTGAATAGATCCAGCCATTGTTTCTCTTCTCTGTTACTCACAACTTCTCCATGCACATTTTCAGGAGCATGTGTAGGAAACTGCTGGAAACATTTCATTTATGCAGCAAGGTGAATAATACTTTTGGAAACATGACATGGGTAATGTCATCTTAGCTTTTATTTTCGTGTTTTGTTTTGTTTTGTTTTTGCAAAACATCTGAGAATATAATCTCATGTGAAGCTGAGAACAGAGTCTTTTGAGATGCAATTCATTTTGACTCATTTTTTCCAGGAAACACTAAATTATCTAAGGTGAGTTGAAGTCCTCTGTAGTGATGCAAAGCCTCAGTAGGTGATAGAGACATCAGGGATTTCCAGATCACTGCACTAATATAGGCAGAAGTCTGTGGCTGGGCTTATTCATATTCCGGCCTTACCTGCACAAACCAGAACAACCAAGAAATGGACCGTTCCTCCCTATCTGTACTTCCAGATTATTGTACACAGCTGCCTCAGTGCACTGCCCCAAAGCTTATGTGCTCCTCTCTGCACAAACCTGACGAGTAGAAAGATCTTGTCCCCTGTGCAGTAGAGAGATATTTAAGTTCAGTCTCCAGAATCAAAAGCAGCCAAATTCTGGTACAAAGCAGGTCTGTACTGAAATGTCACTATTTATACCTGTCTGTAATTCATTTGTTTGATATACTTAGCAAGGTTTCCTGAGAACATAGAGGCTATTGTATGTACATTTAGAATTTCTACTTCCTCCCCCCACCATTTTCTTCTGTGCTGCCTCTGATGTTCTCTTGTATCCACTTGCAACCTGTGTTTATGAATTCATACACAGTTATTTATATACTTACTTATTTTTGGTATTCTTAGAAAAAGTCTGGGGTTTATTAAAAATAAATCCTGGGCCATTATTTTGTTGCTCTCAGCCTGAAAAAGGTTCAAGAACGGCTTTTGCTCTGCCTTTGATAGTACCATCCATTCTCCTGCCTGTAGCTGTTTATTCACTTAAAGGTGCCTTTGAAATACTGTCTAATTCCTTGCTCTGTACTATAGTGTTCTTTTATGCTTTATGGAATGAGTAACAGACTCGATTCAATAAAAAGAATAAGAATTAAAATCAATTTGCTTTATTTTTCTGTGTCTTTATGGAAAATAATGACATAGCACGTGCAATATTGTATCATTATCACTTCAACAATTCTCATAAATTATGAACATATATTGCATTTATTCCTACCTATCTGGTGCTCTTACTATGCATTTGCTTCCTTAATTAATGCAATATTCTTCATTCTTTTCCTCCTGGAAAAGAACTACTTATGCCACTAAAGAAGAAACTTGCAAGTTAATTAAACATAAACTGGTAAGTAGTTGGAATCCAGACTGAAAAAAAAAAAACCCAACTTTATTTAAAAAAGAAAGAAAAATAAATGTAGAAAGTTCTAGAGATGCAAAGAGGGAAGGACAGAATATGTATATACATATGTGTCTGTTTATAATTGAAATTAAGTTTAAGGACATGAAAAACAGCCTGAGAGGATAACAGCAAGAGAAGTTAGCGTACATTTAGCTTTTTCAGTGAGAAAATCTGTGACACTGGTTGTCTTCAGAGTCTAAAATATGCATTATTATTACAAATTTCTGGATGGTGAACATCTAAGTGATGTATTCACCTACTGCACTTATGATCTTTCAAGGGTACCTGGGGATTCTTTCTCCCAGGAAGACAGTCTGAGACTTCAGGTTCTAGAGAAACTCCACTACAATACAAAGGCAAAAACACAAACGTAAAAAGGAAGGGTTGTGTTTGTTGCTCGTTTCTTTTCTTAAATATAAGTGAGTATCTGTTAGCAAAATTTCATCAGTCACACCCAGGCTGCCTTGTCCTTGTGTAAGATGCAGTCCCTCCTAATGAGCGAATTCTGTGATATTTCAATAATAGAAAACCCTCTCAAAGCACATCGAGGCACTTGAAATATTCATATTACTGTAAGAAACTTTGTACAAACCCTTAATACCACAAAGGGCTGTGTTTCACAGAGCAAACAGTCTCTCTTGATGATGAATATTGTACTAAACCAGAATATCCTGAGACATATAAATTAAAATATAATATAAAGTATGAAGTCGCATGTATTATGAGTTATCCTGGAAAGAACTAAGTAGATATTTACCATAAATTGTGCTAATAATATTTCATAAGTTTCTTCAGCCCAGACCACACAACTCTAGACCACAGCTGGTCCAGTCCCAAGAAACTATTGGGCAAGCCTGAAAACAGTCCTGTAACTACAGGGAATTGAAAATTGAAGACTGAAAATTAAAGAGGTTCAGGACAGGATGTTTAACAGAAAAACTTGTTTCTGCAATGATTTACAATATAATGTTTATTAGAATAACACTTCTGAATCCTCAGGTTTCACCTTCTACGGTTTTCGGATTCTGTGCTGCTTTAGTGTGTAGTTCTGAGCTTCATATTAGGGGACGGCGAACTCTCTTCACAGAGTAGGGAGACAAAACAATTCCTTCTCTAGCTGAGGACCCAGGACAAATGATCCAAATCTCAGGCCCAAGAGCATAAACAACAGCAGAATGAAGAGAGAAAGACAAGGATGGGACTTCATAATCTAAAGTTATAATTGGACAAGTAACTCCAAAATGCTGATGGATCCAAACTGTTAAAAGTAAGAGAACTTGCAACCAGTCATCCATTTTGTGACATTCTGTGACCATTTTGGGTGCATCTTGGGTGTAGCCCTGGTTGAGTTCCTGTACAGCCCATGGTGTATCCATTGAGGCCTCCTAAAAATCCATACTTTATTCTTTAACTCCATCTAGCCTGTGTTCCAGGTCAGCCTTCACAAGGCATAAGTTTCCTTCTGAGTCTTCACGCAACTGGAGCTTTTGGCTTCTGCAGCTGGAACAGATAGTGCTCAGCTGAGTTTAAGACAGAAAATATGTAGAACACTGAAACAGGAATTTCAAGAGATGATTTGTTTAAGAACCCAAGAGTTGGTGATTATTCTAGAAGTTATACACACTAACTGTCTGTCCAAGAGAAAACATGGGACATAACATCACCATGCACATTTAAGTTGGAATTGATATAGAAACACATCTTTACTGCAGTATTGCAACTGGTGAACATTTTACATTAAATATTTTTATGAATTTTTAATGAGTATTTTTTCACTTTTGGTTGATTTTACACTTTTTTATAAAATCAAAGTAACATTTTTTCTTCTATGTTTATTAATTTCTTGCTTTCTTTTCCCTTGCTTCATATTTAAAGAAGGAAATGACAAGCATAGGAAAGAAAACCAAAATACAACCCTTTTTCCAACAAAAAAAAGTATTTCTCTAATACACCCAACATAACTTACATTACTTTTTGACTGAAAATTTTTGCAGAGGCTTCCAACCAGCTTGAGTTGTGTAGTTCACTGTCCATCTAGCATAGGAACAGGTATATGTGGCTCTGTTTTTCAGTTCATAAATATTATCTCTCTTCCACAATAGATCTATACACTAATAGTGAGCAAAGACATCACCAGAATCCAACACAGGGCAGCACTGCCTGTGCAGGTTGGACTACAAACTATGAAGAAAAAAACATTCTGCTTTAGAAAGCTGTGGCACAGATCCATAAATTTCAATGCAAAGATTTCTAATGTTTCTAAAACTCAGCAAAACTTGTCCCTTTTACATTTAGATACCATTCCTTGAGTTAGTGTTCTCCACCATCATCTCATCTGTACAGCAAAACAGTCCAATGAGAGACTATAATAATTTTTTATAACTTGTGTTATGATATTAAGGAGAAAAAATAAATTGAAATGGAAATTTTACTAGTGTATTAAAAGATAAAAATTATTATTTTCTGCAGCAAAAGACTGATTAACTGCACTCAGATCTTTAACTATTTGTACAGACCCATTTTGTTTTGTTCTAGACAGGAGTGAGTTGTAGATATGAAAATGTGCACCACAGAAAGAATATTTACTTTAAATAAAATCCTCTAGAAAGCCTAAGCTATTTGATATCACAGATCTTAGAACCAGAGTTTCAATAAGAAAAGCCAGGATAATGACAAATAATGCACTGGTTTTTGTTTTTATTGTTGTTATTTTAAGAGCTTTCCTGAACAAAAAGCTTGCAGATACTTTTGTAAAACAACACTATTTACCATATGTTAACTTAATCAAAAAAGAAAAATGCTTCACATCAGTTTTTCCAAACAAAAAAAAAAAAAAAAAAAGAAAAAAGAAAAAAAGAAAAAAACATATTTCAACAGAATATTCTTTATTTTTTCCCTTACTAAGAGCTCTGGAAAAATAGCTTTTCTGCAGAGCTCAGTTACTACATTTTCTTTACTAATGAATTCATCACACTTGTTGCCAGAAATTAAAGCAGGTTTAACCTTCCTTTTCTAGTTAATCCTCTTAAGTAAGATTTTCTGAAACTAGAGAAAAACTTGCAGTTTCTTAACACATACTAAGATGGTAGAGTTACGTTTTTCTAGGAGATCAGCCCTTTTGACCATCAGACCCTTTATTTGGAATCCTTCAAGTTTCAGTCTGGTTTGGAATCCTAGCATGTTCCAGCTGAAGGTTTTGCTGCCTGCCAAAATGTTGAGACGGGATAGAAAACTTACAAGCCTATGTGGTTTTAAAGAGAGAGAAATAGGTGTTTGTTCAGAATTGCCCACACACGTCCTTCCAGAAACTGAAATAACTGATTTACGTCATCACAAAGGAGGAATTGATTTACTTCATCACTAAGATAAGTGTAAGACATTTTTCTGACTGAAATTTCTAATATAAATATTGTTATCCATTCACTAAGAAGTCCATGTGAAAGAAACGTGGCCAAGGCCAACTCCAAAAGCAGAACCTCCCTGTTCTTAGGAAATTGATGTATCTGGTAAGGACATAATAAACCCTCTGCTGAAGTGGGGTCTCCTGCTGGCAGAGCCAGCAGGAGTCTTGCTGAACTCACCACCGCTGGAATTTACTCTTTCTGCATGGTGCACTTATATTATTCATTGAGTCACTTTCTGTCTCAGTACAAATCTGTACCAGCACATCTTTACCAGCATTAATTTCTAGATGGAGAGAAAAGATTCTTAGCCTTGGAAATGCCTTGAAAACAGAAGCAGCAGTGCAAAGAGCACAGCCACATAGCAGACTACTCTTTGATTTCAGACACTGGTACATGAGGGAGATTTGTCCTCTGTTATTATAACTTTATGGTCTTTTAGCAGAGCATCAAATAGAAGATGCTGAGAAACTATCAAGCCAATATTATGCTATTAATATTCAGATCTGGTTCTAACAGCAAGAAAAGAATGTTTCCCTTAATGTGAAATAAAAGACATTGTTCTTGGAGGATCTGTATTTCTAAACAAAGGTAAAGTGTGATGGAACTTTGTTAATTTCTTTTCCCGATTACACAACAATATTTTCCCCTGATAACAAAACTGGAAAGAAGCTATACTACTTGGTAAACAAGCTTGCATGCTGTGTGCCATTTTCTGTCACTATTTATGCTGCGCTCTGAACAGGGGATACTTGCCCTTTGGAGGAACAAGATAAAGACAAACATATGGGCTAGGTTTTTGTTCAGGTCCTAATTTCTCTGAACTCTTTATTATGCATCCAGACTGGCTAATGTCATTTAGAGGAATGCCAACAGCTCTTATCACTGTTTCTTTATTTTTCTGTACCTGAACACACTACAATTAGGAAATCATTCTCAGTTATTCCCATGCTTATCTCTCAAAACCCTCTTCTCCCTCTGCATGCTTGCATCAGCCACTGAGCCCAGGCCAGAAAACCATTCCCCACACCACTATCGGTGTTCCTCATGAAAAATATTTTTTTGAGTCTTTGACTTAACCAGTCCTCAGAAGTATAAATGGTGGTAAGTCCTTTCACAGAACCATAAAATATGCCAAGTTGGAATGGACTCATCAGGATCATTGAGTCCAACACCTGACCCTGCACAGAACACTCCAAAAATCTCAGCACATTCCTGAGAGCCTTGTCCAAACACTCCTGGAACTCCAACAGGCTTGGTGCTGTGACCAGTGCCCTGCTGTTCCAGTGCCCAACCACTCTCTGGGGGAAGAACCTTTTACAAATATCCCAGTCTAAACAACAGTGTTGTGTCCCCTGACACAAGTTCAGGCCATTCCCTGGGGTCTTGTCCCTGTCAGTGGCCCTGTCCCTGATCAGAGCCTGCCCCTCCTCTTCCTTCACAGGGAGCTGTCACTGCCCTAGGGTCTCCCCTCAGTCTCCTCTTCTCCGGCTGAACAGACCCAGTGCCCTCAGCCCCTCCTCACAGGGCTTCCCCTCATGGACCCTCACCACCCTTCTGTCCCTCTTTCAGTAGTTTTGTATCTTTTTTTTATTGTTACACCCAAAATTGCCCCCAGCACTCAAGGTGAGGGTGCACAAGGTCAGAGCGGTGCAGGAAAGTCCCCTCCTTTATCTGCCTGGCTCTCAATTTTGATATCTCTTAACAAAGAGATAGAAAAAACTTTCCCGATATCTGTGCCTTTTGCATCTACTATAAGCAGGTTTTGACATGTCAACCAGAAAAAGCTGGGAGAAGATTCACACTCAATACAACCACTTGTGAGGGGTCCCCCACAGTCAGTTCCCAAGATGGATATGCCTTCAAAATCTCTGTGTAAAGATTTTTATTTATAAAAAAGAACTTTGTGCAGCATACCACATCTCTTTAGGAAATGAAATCTAGCAAGGAGCCTTACTTAGTAGCTGTTGCCCTGTAAACAAGAAGAATGCCCATTAGTTATTCATTCACTTCAAATCACAGAATCATGGAATGGTTTGGGTTGAAAGAGACCTTAATGATCACCAAGACACAATTCCCCTTTTATGTGTCAGGTATATGTGAAACAAGTGCAGTCAGCAAAGAGACAGGTTGATTATTTAAAGTAACCATCATAGTCATAGAGAGACCAAACTTCAGCCAAAAAATAACTGGATGAGGATCTTGTCTGGGACTTGCAGCCTATTCCCCATCCTGGAAGTGTTCAAGACCAGGCTGGATAGTGAAGTGAAAGGTGTGAGGTGTCCCTGATCATAGCAGGATGGCTGGAATTAGATAATTTTCAAAGACACTTCTACCCCAAACCAAACCATTCAATTGCTCTATTTCACTTAGATCTTCCTGAAAAAATATAAAATTACATAAAGAAATACACACATACACACACACACACACACACACACACACACACACACACACACATACACACTCTCTCACAAAATTCACCTTCCATACCACACCAGAAACCTTTCCCAAGCATAGCACATTAACCCCACAGCAGTTAGGAGCTGGCAAGAGGGTTTATAACACATAGGCAAAAAACACCATTCCCCTTTGTGAAACAGCTGTTTTCACACAGTTTGTTCAATGTTGCTTTCCATATATGCTGCATAGCCTTGGAATCAAAAAGTCCTCTCTAGAGGAAAAGATCACAGGTGGCAAGCTGAGACACCCTATTGGTGTTCAAGCTCACATGTTTATGAAGTCAATAGAGTGCAGAGCTGTTTTAGACAGTTGCTTCCAGTGGTGAAGACAAATGAAGAACAACACCCAATGAGCTGTGACTGGAACCCTACAAAATGTTTTGCTCATAAACTGAATTTTCATGCATGAAAAATAAAAACCTTTAGGGACCAGGACTGCTTGATGGTTATTTTAAAAAGCTGAAAATTTGGAAACCAAATTTCATTTGCATCTTTTTCTCAATCAAGTGTTTCTCAGCATATGTGTCAGAATTTCAAACAGTTTTATTTTTATTTTTTAGCCCAATGTCCCATGAGCAGCTACCATATGTAAAAAACCCAGCTTTTGCCAGCAGGATAAAAGCAGAGAAGCAACAAGGTGCTAAGCGTGAAACTTTTGTACAGCATCAAATATTACACAAAAACCAAAATGCAGTTTTCTCAAAAGCTGACAAAACTGAATTGAGACCTACTTATTTATTCAGCATGTGTTTGTTTTCCTTTTTCTTCTTTTCCTTTTGTGAAACTGTATAGACTTTCAGGAAATCCTTTTCTCATTCAGTTTAGGGATTATTTTCATTCATTTTAAAAGTAATCCATAAAAATTGCATTCACATCTAAAAAGTGGTCCTAGATTTTTCATAACTGTAGTAGTGATTAGAATGAAATCAAATAGAGTGGCTTGTTCTGCCTATGCTCTTACAAGTTTCCTTCAGTATGAAAAAGGAAAAAAGTAGTGAAGATAAAAATAATTTTACTCATTATTTTTTGTAAATTAAATTCAAAGTCATTTTCAGTTCTCAATGATATGCGTGTAATAGGCAGCACTTCCTTCTTTATGGCTTTCAGACTTTTATGGTGTTTCCTGATATTGGAAGTATCCACTCATTTTTAATGCATTGTCTCAGCAAGTTTCAGTCATCTGGGTTGTTTCAGGAGGCCATGCACTTACTGACAATTTTACCCACTCAGGTATGTGGCTCCTTGTAACTTCATGCTCCTTGTAATTTCGATCCAGTTGTCTGTGGTTGGGTTGTATACTGCTCACATATTCCTTTCTAAAATTCAATTATCAAAACCTCAAAGTTTCAGAAGCTACCACAGGCTTCAGGACATTGGCAGTAAGGTACCTCCTGAGACATAGAGTCCAGACTTGGTTTTTGCAGGCAACACTGAAAACTCAACCATTTCATCTTTGTTTTGCTTTTGTGACCACATTACCAAGTCAGTTCCTGAGCCTCCTTCTCCTGTTCTTACAAAATAATTTAAAACCTTGGCTTATTTGCTTTCCAGCCATTATACATGTATTTCCTCTTCTACTGGCATGTCTTTTTCTCTCTAAGTAGCCTGTCTAGCTTTCTAATGTTTACCCTCTCAAAATGTTTATTTGCTGCAGTCATATTCTGTCATCTTTCATTTTGCCCAGCTAAAAGCACCCAGCTGCTTTCATCTACAGTAGTTTGATGGATTCTCCATTCTCTGGTCTCTGTAACAGTCCCTCTTTGTGCTTTCTCTCATTTGATTTTGTTCCCATAATTATTCCAGGTATTTCTTATCAAGCCACAGGAGCACATCGTACAAACGATATTTCTCCTTCCCTTTATCCCCAGGATCCTACAACTATCCAAATTAAACTACTACTAATAATTGCTGAAAAATAGCTGTACCCAAGATGATTGTCTCCATCCCTATCAGTCTTTGTTCTAAAAGCAAAATTCTTGCTATCCTTCTTGGAGAGAATAATATGGCAATTCAGTCTGTAAATTAATTTGGTTTCAATTTCTTCTGTCCTCAAGACCATGCACTTATTCCTGTATGAAGTTTTCATCTTTCTCCTAACGTTTTCAGCTTCTCCTAATAAGTAAAACTAGCCTATTTAATTTCAAATGTAAACTTTGGTTTACAAAACTTTCTGTTGTTTTCCTGTTTGTGGCAAAATCGAGTTTTACTTCGGTATCTTTAGTAGCACTGAAACATGGAAACAGTTCAGTAAGTTAGTGAAAAGAAATTAGTTGTTAAAGGAAAATTGTGATTTTTGTATTTTGAAAATTGGCATTTTGAGCATATGGAATTGCTGTTTCGACACACATATGTTTAATCCAGAATTTACAGTAAATTGTCTTAAATCAAGAGATTCTTACTCTCAGTGTCTTGAATAGAAGCCGGAAGAAAAAATATCTCCTTTTCTTTTTCCCTCCTTTTTAAAAAAAACAAGTATTTTCTCTTTCACGTAAACATACACACACACCCACTCTCTTAGCTATTCATTACATCCTTAGAAGAGAACTAAAGTTAAATTATCCTCTGAGGATAACAAAATGCAAAATTAACCCTGGACTGAATGAAGTGCATATGGCCATAGAAGAATTATTTGTGAGCTATTCCCAGTGAAATGTGCATATCTAATTTGATTCCAGTTGTGTTTCATGAAGAAATAAAGTCTTAAGTGTCACATCCCTATTGCAATCTTTTTCACCAAAACTTCAATGTCAATCAGCACCAAAATTTTCTCATTGAACCCTCCATTTCCCTCCTTTGTCTTCTGTTTCTCCCTCATACTTTCAAACTCCACACACACAAACAATTCAAGAGCAGGTTATTCAGGTTGAGGTAATCTTTGCATGGAAAAAAAAACCCAAAAACAATCTCACTTGTTGCGCTATATTTAGGTGTTCAGCATGCCTAAATATTGGATGATGGTTATGCCATTCTGACACCCATGTTTGTATTTTCAGGCCCTCTTGAGAGCATAGGGATGGGATTTATTACATGTGTTTCAGAATAATGCTTCTTTATAAGCTGGAAATCTGGTGAGTATAATATTTGACACTGTCCTACATGACATACTTGTTTCTCAAAAGGAGACAAATAGATTTGAAGGATGGACTATTGAGTGGATAAGGAATTGACTGGACGGTCAAACTCAAAGACTGGAGGTCAGTGGTTTGATGTCATAGTGGAGACATCTCATGGGTGAGAACTGGGACTGACACTGCTTGAGGTTTTTGTCATAAAAATGGACAGCAGGGTCCAAGGACACTGTCTGCACTTTTGCCAAAAACACTGAGCTCTATGGTGAGGTGAAACAGTGGAGGGAAGGGATGCCATCCAGAGGAACCTGGACAGCCTGGAGAGATAGGACTGTCTGAGCCTCATGAAGTTCAACAAGGCCAAGCATCAAGCCCTGCACTTGGGTTGGAGCAACCTCCAAGCACAAATAAAGGCTGAGCAAGAATGGTTTGAGAGCAGCCCTGGGGAGAAGGACGTGGGGGTGTGGGCTGGTGAGAAGCTCAATATGATCCAGCCACATGCACTGGCAGCCCAGAAATCCCCAACTGTGTCCTGGGCTGCATCCAAA